>NC_041381.1:308128871-308225162 GCF_002162155.2 Triticum dicoccoides
GCCGGGAGGAGCCGGGGCGGCGGCGCAGCTCAGGCTGGAGCGGGCCAGGCGGCGACGGGACCTGGGCCCGGGCGGGCCCGCGATGGGCTTCCCCGGGCCGCGCGGTGGGAGGCGGCGGTGGAGAGGCGCGGGGTGACGTGGCGAGCTGTGAGTGGCTGAGGGAGGCGGCGACGGACACGTCCGGCGCCGTCCGGACGTGTCCGGCGCGCGGAGGAAGACGAGGCTAGGGTTAGGGGGGATTTTCATCCGCGAATTTCAGGGGGATGGGCTATAAATAGATTTCTGGGAGCTAGGAGAGTCCAAATGAGGAGCGGTTTTCGGCCACACGATCGTGATCGAACGACCGAGAGCATGGAGGGGAGTTAGATGGGTTTTTGGGCCATTTGGAAGGGGTGTTGGGCTGCAAAGAGAAGGAGGCTTTTACGGTTACCCGGTTAACCGTTGGAGTATCAAACGACCTCCAAATGGCACGAAACTTGACAGGCGGTCTACCGGTGCTATACCAAGGCCACTTGGCAAGCCTCGGGCCATTCCGAGAAAGTTTAATACCCGCACACGAATAGAGGCAAGAAGGGGAACGCCGGAGGGCCTAGGAGCGCCGGATTGCAAAACGGACAACGGGGAAAATGCTCGGATGCATGAGACGAACACGTATGCAAAATGAAATACACATGATGACATGGAAAAATGCAACACGCAAGCAAATGACATGGCAAAGATGGTGAATAACTGGCAGACACCTGGCGCATCGGATCCGGGGTGTTACAACACTCCTCCACTAACAAGAGATCTCGTCCCGAGATCTTAGGACCGAGACGAAAGGGAAAAGGGATGAGGTGAAACAAGAACTCGAGAGAAGAAGCAAAGAATTGAGAGCACTCGAGAATAAGAGAGGAACGACGAGAATGACGAGAATCAAATGCTCATGGAAACACGATAGACTATGAAAGCACTCCGGTTAGAACGAGATGAGAAACGAATAAGACTGAAAGGATTTAGACAGAACTCCGGCTGAAACATGGAAGGAAAAGAACATGAACTTCACAAGATGGAATGATACTTGATGACAAAACCTCCAGAAGAATTGAAATAGTGGAATGACAAGAACTTATAAGGAAGGATTGAATGGAGTTGTTGAGAAAATCAACAACGAAAAGAATAATCTTGTTGTGGTCTTATGGGTAACATCTCAAGATCATGAGGTGATAACCGTCCACAAACGGAAATGATTGGATATCTGAGAAGAACGAAGAAATGCAAAACTCCACTTCAAAAGAATACGGAGAATTAATTGCACTTCGAGACGCGAGAAGAAAAGATACTTGAACTCCACCGACAAAACTTGATGAAAACTTGATGAATGAATTAAATCATGAAGAACCACCATGAAGAACTCCGGTACAAAAAGGATGATGAGATAGAATGAAGTATGAAAGAATAAGATTAAAGCCTTGCGGTGACTTAGATGGAGGTTCCGACGAAATGGCTGAGGAAATTTGAACTCCGGAAAAGAAAAGATGAAAACACTTGGAACTAGAATTTATTCCTCACGAACAAACTCTAAAGGAAAAGATTACTCACTTGGATGAAATAAGAATAAGATTTATTGTATGCTTGTCCTTCATCAAAATAAATTGATGACAAGCAATGGATTTTGCATACCACTTATTCTTCTTGAAAAGGATTGAGAAGTGACATGTCGCAAACTTGAGAAAGTCTTCATGAACCACCGGTAGGATTGGAAAGAACGAAATGGATTAATATGATAACCAAGGAAAAGAATCTGAAGGAACCACCATAAGAGTTCGGAAATGACTGAAGAAAAGGACTGAATCACCAGGAAGAATTAGAAGAACAAATATGCTCGAGGGGATTTAGATGCAAAAGAACAAAGAGACAACGAGCTGATAAAGAATACTTGACAGATGCGCCAGGATAAATAGAGAACGATGACTGGAATGATGGCCTCCGGTGAAAAAGAACGGGAGAACAGCTTCTGACATACTCCAGATGGGTAAGAAAAGAATATCTGACAAATGGAATAATTTGAGAGGATAACAAGAAGCTAGAACCACGGAACTTCGAGAGAACAAACAAGATTTAGAGCGGGAAAAAAACTCTTTTTCGGTCTTCAAATGTCGACGAGAAACACCACCAAAATTACTGAGGTACTCCGGGAGATAGAAAAAGGAAGAGGTTTAGCCAACAATGAAAAAGATTTGAAAGCGATCTTGGAGAAGGCATGTGACTGATGAAATTCATTCTTACGTCACACTTGAAAAGAGTTAGGGATGGCTCCGGAATAATTATAAGAGTCAGGTAAGATCCTGGAAAAAGACCTGTGGGTTAGGGCCCACTGAAGAGATAACACCGTTGGAAAGGGATTGTTGAAAAGATAGATGATGCACCGGAACAATTGAAATATTTGAATGAGGTGACAACCTCGAATAAATTTGAACACGAACGAATCTCCTAAGATGTCTTCCGAACTCCGAAATGATTGAATGGCGAGAGGCAAACAAGCAAGGAGAACACTTGAGCGGAGGAGAAGAATGTGATCAAACCAAAAAAAAACATGAATTGAATCCACCGAAAGAAAAGAGATGGCGAATGTCCACCGAGACGAGAATTCACCGGTTGAAATAATTTACGAAAGACTGAAGAGGTTCCACACGAATGAAATAGGTGGTCGAGATAGAGACTCAGACTCCGGGAAGAAGAGGGTGGGAGGGAGGGAAAACAAATGAAACTTGGAAGGGGAAACCGGCGAATATCTTGAAGAGAAAAAACACCGGTTGAAATCATTGAGGAAAGAGGCAAAGACTTCGCACGAGTAGGATAGATACTCGATTATGGACTCCGATTCCGAGAAGAAGAACAGGGAGGGCGGGTGGGAAAGAAAACAACTGAGGATTGAACTCGAAGATGAAGAGAGTCGAGTCAACTTGATGAGAAATGCACCGGATGAAAAGGGCTGAGGAACAACTACCAGAAAACCAACTGCGTGAACCTAAAGAAAATTTGAAAGGGAAGAGAAGTAATTCAAAACACCTACGTCAAGATTCCTCACCAGAGCGACGAAGGGGCTGAGGAGTAAAAAGAATTCCTACTCTCCGATATAACTAGACTCCGAAAACAGTTTTCTTCTAGACTCAACAACGGCCAAACTACATGATCAATCAAGGGGGCTCCTAGAGTCGGTCGAGGCTCTGATACCAACTTGTCACGCCCAATATGCGACCCTATCCAAAAGGAACTCGAAGGTCCCACCAAGGATAGACCCGCATATTGAAACTCTTTTGCAAGGTGGATATCATTACATCAACATTACATAATAGATGGGGGATACATACAAGAGGCATACAATGCCACACGAATACAACATCACAATACATCAGAGCATCATCCGACTACGGATGAATCACAAACAGAAACTCAAACGACATCCACCCTGCTAGCCCAGGCTGCCGACCTGGAACCTATCCCCTGATCGAAGAAGCAGAAGAACTCAACGCAAGCAAGCATCGCTCTCGCGTCATGATCATCGCATAACCTGTACCTGCAACTGTTGTTGTAGTAATCTATGAGCCACGAGGACTCAGCAATCCCATTACCATGGGTATCAATACTAGCAAAGCTTAAAGGGAAAGGAAGGGGTAAAGTGGTGAGGTTGCAGCAGCGACTAAGCATATATGGTGGCTAACATACGTAAATAAGGGCGAGAAGAGAACAAGCAGAACGGTCGTCAACTAGTAATGATCAAGAAGTGATCCTGAACTCCTACTTACGTCAAACATAACCCAGAAACCGTGTTCACTTCCCGGACTCCGCCGAGAAGAGACCATCACGGCTACACACGCGGTTGATGCGTTTTAATTCGGATCTGGTGTCAAGTTATCTAAAACCGGACATTAACAAATTCCCATCTACCTATAACCGCAGGCACGGCTTTCGAAAGATTATACCCTGCAGGGGTGTCCCAACTTAGCCCATGACAAGCTCTCGCGATCAACGAAGGAATAGACCTTCTCCCAGGAAGGCCCGATCAGACTCGGAATCCCGGTTTACAAGACATGTCGACAATTGTAAAACAAGACCAGCAAAGCCGCCCGATGCACCGACAATCCCGATAGGAGCTGCACATATCTCATTCTCAGGGCAACACCGGATAAGTCAAGCTACGAGTAAAACCAGCCCTCGAGTTGCCCTGAGGCGGCCCCGCAGGTTGCTCAGTTCGGACCAACACTTAGACAAGCACTGGCCCGGGGGGGCTAAAATAAAGATGACCCTCGGGTTGGCCGACCCAAGGGAAAGGGATAGGTGGTGGTGAGGCAAATGGTAAAACCAAGGTTGGGCCTTGCTGGAGGAGTTTTATTCAAAGCGAACTGTCAAGGGGGTCCCATAAATCACCCGACCGCGTAAGGAACGCAAAATCCGGGAACATAACACCGGTATGACGGAAACTAGGGCGGCAAGAGTGGAACAAAACACCAGGCATAAGGCCGAGCCTTCCACCCTTTACCAAATATATAGATGCATTAATAATATAAGAGATATTGTGATATCCCAACCAAAATCCTGTCCACCATGGAGCAATCTTCAACTTCACCTGCAACTAGCAATGCTATAAGAGGGGCTGAGCAAAAGCGGTAACATAGCCAATCAAAGGTTTGCATAGGAAAGGTGTCAAAGGTTAGAGGTTCATGGCAATATGGGATGGCTCGATAAACAGGTGATAGGTAGCGCAGCATAGCGATAGAATGAAACAACTAGCATAGCAATGATAGTAGTGAGATCTAGGGTAACGGTCATCTTGCCTGAATTCCCGCAAGGAAGAAGAACGAGTCCATGAAGAAGACGAACGGATGAAGCCGAACCAATCGTAGACGAACGAATCCTCACGATCGCAACGAAATAGGAACTATCGAGAACAAGCACACAACATAGTAAACACACCACACATGAACAAGGCATGATGCATGAACAAGCATGATGCAAGACAAATCTAGATGAAGCTACTCATGGCAAGAGATGATGCAAACAAGAGCAACACATCAAGGCAAATTTAAATGAGGCCGGAAACAACATATAACAATTCAAGTAAGTCCTCATATGCATATTTCAAAATTGGTCCAGATCTGAATAAACCTTATGTTCAAGTTGTTAAACAGCAAGTTTAAGAGGCACAAAGATGATCTACACGAGATTCTAGTCAAGTTACATATAAAGTAAATTTAGTTCGGAGCTACGGCCTAGAACATGATAATATGAAACTACATGCAATTCTAAGCAAGTTTCATATAGAGCACACTCAAAATGGAGCAACGGTTCAACACATGAACACTATACAAGTTTAAAGGACAAGCTGTCCAAAACAGCGACTAGGCATATTGCAAGCATCAAAACAATAAGCTATAGCATCCCAACATAAAAACAAAAGGCATGAGCATGATGTACAGGTAAAGCATTACAAAACATGAACACTGAGCTATCTCCAGAAATCAATAAAACATGCTCAAACACACATGGTAAATTGCAAGTTATAACAATTTCAGACTTCGCAGAAAATAACATCACGATGCAATGTTTAGAGCTATCAAACAACATGTTACAGGAACTTATCATGGCAAACAAAGGCATGGCATGAATCTACTAATTGCATAGATCAAAAGACCCTCACTGACCATGGCACCCATGTAAAGATTGCAAGTTATAATACAGATTCAAACATGGCAGGAACATAATTATGAAGGCATGTAGATGATCTTGTGCAACTCACTACAGAGCAATAAATGGCATGGCAAGGCATCCAACAGTAAGAAGACATGTTTGTGAAGCTAAGAGTGGCAATAGCAAGGTCATAGGGTACATGGATCACTACCAAAACACATGGAAACAACTGAACTTAATGTTAACAGGCTGATAGCAACATTTTCAAGCAACTTTGGAGCAAGATATGAACAAGCTACAGCAAGCTATAAATGCAACCAGGGGCATGGATGGATAGAGGATGACATGTAGATAAAAACATATTTATAGAACATCTCCAGATTATGCATAGAATGATTAGTAGAAGCATGTTAATATAGCATCACGAAATAACAGATTCAGCCTAGCAAAACAGCAACAGTGTGAACACTACTTAACAAGCTCGGTACACTCACCACAAGTCATTGCATGACAAGATAAGCATAGCATCATCAAGAAGACATGTTTGTGAAACAAATCAAGTCAAGAACAAGTCCATAGCATGCAAGGATCAACTACAACAAGCTTGGCCAAATTGAATAACATGTAAACAATCTGCCAGGAAACATTTTGAAGCAAAAGTAGAGAACGAAAATGACATGCTAGACTACTCCATAATTACAAGCAAGGGCATGAATGGATAGACAAAAACCTATTGTTCAAAACACCCTTACCGAAGTATCTCAAAATATACATGGATCTCTCTGTAGCATCAAGTTTACATGGCATGAAAATAACAGCAGAACAGGAACTAAAACAGCAACATCACGATGCCTAGTTTGCATGCTTGTGCTAGTCACCACATTGATCACAAAAATACATGGTAGGCACCCCTGTAAAGAAGACATAGCCTAGTTCAAAACACATGTAGACATCAACCTCATAGGATGCACACATCAATCATGGCAAAAATGACAAAAGAGCTCGTTCTGATAACAGACCACAAAAAACATCATGAAGCGCTCTTACAACGATGATTCGGGCATCTAGATGACCTCAAATTAATATGATGCAATGGAATGCAATGATGTACTCGTTGAGACGAACAATTTGACATATTACACGCACGAAAAAGGAGCTGCAGATGCAGAGATACGGCAGGTCAAACATGGCATGAAAATTACAAAATCTGGGGACTGTGAAAATATACCTCTGGATCTGGGGGTTGACCCGGGCACGGATTACGAGGCGGCGGCGTGAGCTCGTCGGAGTTGGGCGTGGGGGACGCCGGAGATGGCCGGGGAGGAGGTCGGCGAGGCAGATCCGAGGCGAGGGACGCCGGATCCGGCCGCTGGACGACGCGCAGGGCCGGGAACTCGCGGCCGGAGCGCTCGGCCGCGGCGAGGACGGCGCCGGCGGGGAGCTGCCGGGCGGCGGCCTGATGCGCGGGTCGGGGCGGCGGTTGAGGCGGGCGGCGGAGGCTCCCGAGCACGAGGAGGCGCATGGCGGCGCGGGGCGCGGACGGGGGCGACCGGCGGCGAGGCGGAGCCGCCGAGCTCCGGCGACTCGCCGGCCGGAGGCGGGGCGCGGCGGGGTCCGGTCACCGGCGGGTGGAGCCGGGGCGGCGGCGCAGCTCGGGCTGGAGCGGTCCAGGCGGCGGCGGGACCTGGGCCCGGGCGGGCCCGCGATGGGCTTCCCCGGGCCGCGTGGTGGGAGGCGGCGGTGGAGAGGCGCGGGGTGACATGGCGAGCTGTGAGTGGCTGAGGGAGGCGGCGGCGGATGCGTCCGGCGCCGTCCGGACGTGTCCGGCACGCGGAGGAAGACGAGGCTAGGGTTAGGGGGGATTTTCATCCGCGAATTTCGGGGGGAGGGGCTATAAATAGATTTCTGAGAGCTAGGAGAGTCCAAATGAGGAGCGGTTTTCGGCCACACGATCGTGATCGAACGACCGAGAGCATGGAGGGGAGTTAGATGGGTTTTGGGGCCATTTGGAAGGGGTGTTGGGCGGCAAAGAGAAGGAGGCCTTTACAGTTACCCGGTTAACCGTTGGAGTATCAAACGACCTCCAAATGGCACGAAACTGGACAGGCGGTCTACCGGTGCTATACCAAGGCCACTTGGCAAGCCTCGGGCCATTCCGAGAAAGTTTAATACCCGCACACGAATAGAGGCAAGAAGGGGAACGCCGGAGGGCATAGGAGCGCCGGATTGCAAAATGGACAACGGGGAAAATGCTCGGATGCATGAGACGAACACGTATGCAAAATGAAATACACATGATGACATGGAAAAATGCAACACGCAAGAAAATGACATGGCAAAAACGGCGAATAACTGGCAGACACCTGGCGCATCGGATCCGGGGCGTTACACTGCTGTGCCAGCGATGGCTTCTCCGCATGTGGGAATTCAATCTGGAAGGACCATGGACCCATTAGCACTTCTTTGGCACAACAAACAGAGAGATGTGGAAGTTATTCTTTGGTACCTAAAAGCAGTGGCCGGATACAACCGAGGACATCGTCCTTGACTGCAACCATCTGGATACCTCGATAAGCAGTTGACTCCTGAACACAGCTTAGTTGATTATTCCGTATCAATATACTAAGAAACCTGTCGTCGACCAGGGATGGATAAAGAAGGCGCAACAAATTAGGTGTTCGGCTCCACTTCCCGAAGACTCAGCTAATCTTGTGTTGACGAGGACAAAGAGGAGAGCAAAAAGGCCAAAGGTGGCCTCCACTCTAAAGGTACACGGGACGCTATGTCTGGGGAGACCGGAACTCCCTCTCCTGAAGATGAAGGGGGAGGAGAAGCTGATATCCCTTCTCCCCATGGGAAGAAAAGGACCGCCTCCGAAGATTTGGAGGTGGAGGCTCGCAAGAGAGGGAAGATGTCCCTATCAGGCTGTTTGGGTTCGGAAGACGACGTTGCCGCGCAGTTGCTCCGTAAGGACAAGCCTTTCACCGAATCGTAAGTGAACAAGGGTATTCTAGACATATCCCGTTCTTTTCAGGTTACAAGGGTAACATCTAAAATATATGTTTGCAGTCTGGCCCGCAGTCTTCCGCAATAGTCCTCCTCCTCGGGTGACCTTCTTCCGGAGATGATGGAAAGCGAGACGCCTCCACAGGATTCCTCACCCCTTAGGGCGGACGACTTCAAGGTGTCGTGCCGGAGGATCTCCCCTGATCATCAAGTGGTGCGGGGGACAATGAAGACAACGCCCGGAGGTGAAACTTCAGTCGTCAAGGGTCCAGAACTGTCCGACTTACATCCGAAGATGACTCTAGGGTCGAGTAAGCGTACCCCTTTGAGGGAGGTCCGTACTCCTGCTGCAGCTTCCAGGAATCCGGAGGCGCCGGATACGTTGATGGACATGCTAAAAAATGTGTCCGTCTTAGAGGAACATCGTACCTTAAGAGGTATGGTGGTTGAGAGGATTCTGTTTGCAAGAAGCGGATTGAATGTAGCCTTCACGGGCGTACTAAGAGGTTTCGAGGTACCCGATGTAATATCTTAACCATGCTTTACATCCAGAATGCGCTTGTGTATAGATAGTAGCCCTTGAGACTTTGGTCGGCTTCCATAGGGAGGCGATTAGAGGATCAAAAAGATATACCCAGGAAATGACACGATTAATTTGAAAACAGGCTGTTATGTCAATGGCGAGCGCTCAAGCTATGGAAGTTACATAGTTAAAGCAGAAACTTGAGTTAGCGGATGAGGACATTACTCTTGTTAATAGGCGACTCGACGGGCACAAGGTATGTTTTGGGGCAGTCAGCTTATGCATGTATAATAATATGAGCACGAAGCTGAGAATTAT
Source organism: Triticum dicoccoides (assembly GCF_002162155.2). Classification (NCBI taxonomy): domain Eukaryota; kingdom Viridiplantae; phylum Streptophyta; class Magnoliopsida; order Poales; family Poaceae; genus Triticum; species Triticum dicoccoides. The sequence continues at coordinate 308,138,389 of NC_041381.1, forward strand.
ATACTGGGACGTGCATAATTGCAGATGGTGCTGCTGCAGTTGAGACCCTTCAGGCTGAACTTGCCCGGGCCAAGGAGCAAGCCAGAGTGAGCAATGCGGCTGTCAAGAAGGCAGCTGCTGAGTTAAAGGCCAAACAGGCCGCTCGACGCTAGTGTGAGGAGAGAATGTCTTCCCTGGCATGAGAACTAAAGGATGCCACTGACCAATGCAAATCACTCGATAAGGATAACAAAGCCAAGACAGCTGAACTCGACAAGGCTTTACAAGAGGCGCGAGAGTCACGGTCCAAGTCTAGAGCGGCTCGGGAGGAAATCCGGCAAGCTGGGGAGATAGTGGCTGGTAAGCCCTTTCTATTACAGACTAAATTCGGCGATCCGAATTATGCCCTGCTTAATCAATTGTGGAGTTCTCCAGATGCACTCTTGGACCTGCCGAAGAGTGTCTTTGATGCGGTGCAGTTTTACCAAGCGCGAGAAGGACGTGCAACGGAGGAGCTGTTCTGGTCACAATTCAGCGCGCCAAGGCGTCCGTTGTTGCTGAACGAACAGTTGGCCCAGTGGGACGAGCTCCATAAGATGTCCGGTGCTGCCATAAAGGACGTTGTGGTCCGGCTGTGGCCAACTGAGCCGGCTCCGAACATTTATTTTGGTTTGGTGCAGCGACTTGCTGATGCGGTGCTGCATATTGACGCCATTAAGCGGTCGGCGTGCATTGAAGGTGCACGGATGGCCTTCGCCCGCGTCGAGATGTACTGGCCAAAGATGAAGGCCACAGATGTTGCAGCGAAGAGTCCACTCGAGGGCAAGGACCATCGCACGCCGGAGCCTTATTTTGAGGATGTCCTAGAGGGCGCCCACTTGATAGAGGGTCAGTGCTCGAAAGATATCATGTTCAAGTGAATGTATCGGAATTGTGATAACAATATTATAATATATTAAGGTTGTGTTATTTTTATGCCTTTTGCCTGAAAGGTATTTCCTCCTATGCGGCCGTTTTCTGTAATCTAAAAGTTTGCCAGTCGTCGGCTTCATCCCCCTCGCATATAATGCGGTAGCAACCGACTACACTTGACCCAACATCTTGGTCCGTGAAGGAGGTGTTAGTGCGGTGAACTAGGCAATCGGACTATAGGGCTTTAACACCTTCACTTAGCCATAGGAGTTTGATGGTGGGTCTACTATATAGCCCCTGGTTTGTGCGCGGTTATCCGAATACGGCTGCGCTACATAGGTGACCGAAAAAAGGTCCTTCGTGTTACACGGAAGAAATCACAAAAGATTTTAATGAGTCGTCGAGTGGTTGACTAGCTCTCGCCGCATCATGACTGTCACTTTTCGGCTTTCTCTACTGAGGTGTTTAACCAGGTGAACCGTAAACACAATCGCGGTAGTTCTCCCTTTACTACCCTAGTCGATAGAGCGGAACATAAGGTAGTAAGCACAGGAGCCGGGCAACCGAACTATTGACCAAAGACATGATTTGGAGCTGATGCATATAATGCCAAACTCGTGATGCCGAAGTATGCTATAGAGCTGTTCGGACTTTGTTGGCAGCTAATATGTTGCCGTATCGAGCCCCTGGCATTTAGTGCCGAGGTGTGTGTGTGAAACCACCAAAAAAGTAAGTACTGAGGACGAATTATGTTCACTGGAATCTGATTGATACGAACGCAATCTTATAGATTATAACACCCCTTTCCAGGTCATTTTACATGCCAGGGGTCGAAGGCTGAGGAAAAAGGCTATATCTAGGTTTTAAATAGAGTGTTTGGTCTACAAAACATGTTTTGGACCTCCTGTTGCACGTCTGCGCTGCCTTTGCCTTAGCGAAGAGGATTCCTTAAAAGGAGAAATCTTTGGTTGCCTGGACGAAACTGGACCTCAAAAGAGTCCTGGCAGGTCCATAGGATGAACATGTATTGATTCATCTGTGACAAAAGATAAAAAATAGTTAAAAGTAAGGGAAAAAGTTGTAAGAGGACCAACCATGCTGTGGGCCTGTCCGCATTATGCCTCTGCCGACGACCAAGGTATTTTGAGTGCATAATTATGCATGCGTGATGTGAACTTCACGGGCATATGTGGCGAATAACGGAGGCGGAACTGCTAATCTAGCTCTAAAATTGACCGGTCTTGTGTAGTACAGGCCGGTGGCTTAATGGCCCATGAGGTATGCGGTCTAACGAGTCCGCTTTGTACTTCGGCTATGATGGTTGTGGTATACTCTTCGGAACAGAGGGAGTATTTCGTGTTTCCATTGATCGTTATGACGCCACATGGACTGGGCATCTTAAGCTTTAGATAGGCGTAGTGTGGGATCGCATTGAAACGGGCAAAAGCGGTCCGCCCGAGCAGTGCATGATATCCACTGCAGAACAGAACAATATCGAAGGTCAAGGCTTTGCTTTGGAAGTTGTCCGATGAACTGAAGACAACTCTTCGCCGGGTATTACCCTTTTGAAGGTAGTTGTGGTGGGCTTGATCCTTGAGGGATCAATGCCCATTTTGCGAATAGTGTCTTGATAGAGCAAATTAAGGTTACTGCCGCCGTCCAGAAGGACTCATGCGAGATGTAATCCATCAATGATTGGGTCGAGGACCAGAGCTGCCGAACCTTTGTGACGGATACCTGTCGGGTGGTCATTGTGATCAAAAGTGATCGAACCGGCTGCGCATGGGTTAAATTTTGGTATGACCGGCCTTATGGCATAGTCGTCTCGTGGTACGCGCTTGCACTCCCTCATAGGGGTATGCGTCACAGATATCATATTTACTATTTTTACTTCGGGGGGAAATTGCTTTTGTCCCCCGGTGTTTGGCTGGAGAGTCTCTTCGTCTTCGCTGACACTAGGCGGCCCCTTCCCTTTGTGTTCGGCATTGAGCTTGCCTGCTTGTTTGAAAACCCAACAATTTCTGTTGGTCTGGTTGGCGGGTTTGTCAGGGCTGCCATGAATTTGACAGGGTCGATCCAGTATCCTATCTAAACTGGATGGGCCATCATTGTTTGCCTTGAATGGCTTCTTCCGCCAACCGGATTTGGAACTACCGAATCCGGTGTTGACCGCCGTGTCTTGAGTTCCTACATTAGTGTTTCGATGCTTGTTTTTATTGAGTCGAGGCTTGCCATTGCTGTCCCTGACCTCAGAGGTGCCAGGATCGCTGGTGCTATTGTATCGTCGAGCCAGCCAGCTATCTTCTCCCACGCAGAAGCGTGTCATTAGTGCGGTAAGGCCGGCCATGGTTTTGGTTTTTCTTGGCCGAGGTGATGGGCTAGCCACTCGTCTCAGATGCTATGTTTAATGGCCGCTAGGGCTTCGGCGTCCGGACAGTCGAGAATTTGGTTCTTTTTAATTAAGAACCTAGTCCAGAGCTTTCTGGCTGACTCTCCGGGCTGCTGGACGATGTGACTGAGGTCATCGGCATCCAGAGGCCGGACATATGTACCTTAGAAGTTGTCGTGAAAGGCATCTTCCAAGTCCTCCCAGCTGCCAATGGAGTTTTCAGGCAGGCTGTTCAACAAGTGCCGAGCTGGTCCCTTGAGCTTTAGCGGGAGGTATTTGATGGCATGAAGATCAATACCGCGAGCCATCTGTCGGTGTCCAAACCGGCGGATCTCGGGTAGGGGGTCCCGAACTATGCGTCTAAGGCTAATGGTAACAGGAGGCGGGGGACACAATGTTTACCCAGGTTCGGGCCCTCCCGATAGAGGTAATACCCTACTTCCTGCTTCATTGATCTTGATGATATGAGTATTACAAGAGTTGATATACCACAAGATCGTAGAGGCTAAACCCAAGAAACTAGCCTATGATTATGATTGTTTTTGTCCTATGGACTAAACCCTCCGATTTATATAGACACCGGAGGGGCCTAGGGTTACACAAAGTCGGTTACAGATAAAGGAATCTTCATATCCTAACCACCAAGCTTGCCTTCCACACAAAGGAGAGTCCCATCCGGACACGGGACGAAGTCTTCTATCTTGTATCTTCATAGCCAAACAGTCCATCATATGCATATAGTCTGGCTCTCCGAGGACCCCTTAATTCGGGACTCCCTGAGTAGCCCCTGAACCAAGCTTCAATGATGATGAGTCCGGCGCGCAGATTGTCTTCGGCATTGCAAGGTGGGTTCCTTCTCTGAATACTCCAAAGAAGATCTTGAACATAAGAATCGTGTCCGGCTCTGCAAAACAAATTCCATATACCACCGTGGAGAGCATAATGTTTTCACGAATCCAATCTGCTGACAGCTTTTGCAACACGACATTATGTCATCGTTCGGCCATTATTTCGAATCGTTTTTCCAACCTGCTGCTCCATGCTTCGCGAGGCGGTTTTATTGGCATGTCTTGTCGATGCGGAGATCGTGTCACCTTATTGCGGGATTCTCATCAACCCGGGCGTGGGTAACCCAACCGCCCCATTGGTATGATTCCTTGGGAATAGGCATGTTTTAAGGCCACGTAGGGGACGTTCAATATTCTTCATCTTTATAAGGAGGCCGAGACACACGTTTCCCCTCTACGCTACTACCCTCCTCCTCTCACCTTGAGTTCCAACACCAAGGTTTAACCAGTCGCTTCGAACCTCAGGCCATGTCTGGATCCAGCTTTCAAGGCCGGTGGACGGCTTCTTCTGTCACCGAGGAGGATATCACGAAGCTCAGGGAGGCAATGTATTTGACTGCGGAGATCCTTCACAGGATTCCTGCACAAGGGCAGGTCATCCCTACTCCTAGACCTAATGAGAGGGTCGTATTTATCCCTCACTTCCTCCGGGGTCTAGGTTTCTCCCTTCATCCCTTCGTTCGAGGGCTCATGTTTTACTACGGACTAGATTTCCATGATCTAGCTCCGGACTCCTTCCTTTACATCTCATCATTCATTATTATCTCTCCACACTTCGGCTTATGGCTCAAGACCTTCAATGTAAATCCAAAGATAATAGACGGGAGACACACAGAGTGCGGAGGTTCTTTAATAAGCAAATTGGCTGATATCGTCTGGCCAAAGGGTTCCTTCACTACAGCTTCCGGCTTATGGCAACGGGAGTGGTTTTACATCATGAAGCCTTGTGGTACAAAGTGGGTGGCCTCACCCGCCTTCCGATCCGGCCCTCCGCCACAGCTTGCATCGTGGATCAACAAGGGGCTGGATTGGGGATCGCTAGATGAGGTTCAAATACTGCAAAGCCGCATTCGAGACCTTATTAAGAAGGACATCAATATCATCAAGGTAATCCAAGTTACGTTAGTCCGTCGGGTCTTGCCATGCCAGCGCCGATCTCTTCGTATGTGGGAGTTTAATCCGGAAGGACCGTGAACCATTGAGCACTTCTTTGGCACAGCGCTCGAAGGAATGTATGAATTATTCTTTGGATCACGAAAAAGTTATCCGGACATCACAGAGGACGCAGGCCTCGACTACAACCATCCGGGTTCCCGGGTAAGCACTCAATTTCCGAACACGCTTTTAGTTTAAGTTTCCCATAACAAAACTGAGAAAACCATACTCGACCAGGGCTAGGTAAAGGAGGCGGAGAGGATCAGGTGTTCGGCCCCTCTTCCCGAAAACTCAGCGGACCCAGTGTTAACCAGGATGCTGGCTCTGGCACCTTATCAAGTGCCATTGAGGGAAGAAAAGGAGAGGAGTGGTGAGGCCCAAAGTGGCCTTCATACCGGAGGTGCGTCACGCACCGTATCCGGGGAAATCGGAACTCCCGTGTCGGAGGATAAACGGGGAGGAGAATCTAACATTCCCTCCCCCCACGGGAAGAAGAGGGCCGCCCCCGAAGACCTGAAGGCATAGGCCTCCAAGCGAGGGAAAAAATCCCTATCAGGGGGCCCGGGTTCGGGAGGCGATATTGCCGCACAGTGCCCACAAGGGGGCTAGCCTTTAGCCGAACCATAAGTGAACGAAGGTGCTTTAATAAGCATACCCCATTCTTTTCTTGTTTGTGAGGGTAATATCTGAAACGTATATTTTGCAGTTCGGCCTATAGCCTCCCTTAACAATCTTCGTCCTCGAGGGATCTTCTTCTGGAGATGATGGAGAGCGAAATGCCGCCTCATACTTCCCCGCCCCATAAGGCGGACGACCCTGAGGTGTCGTCCCGGAGGATCTCTCCCGATCCGCGAAGGAGGACAATGCCAGAAGATGACTCTTCGACCGCTTGAGGTCCGAGGTGTTCGACTCCTAAAGAGACCAACAACAAAAGCCCCGGACTATCCGATATCCAGCCGGACATATGGACGGGTCTTCTGCGGTAAGCGCCTATCTCGGAGGAACATCGTACGTTAATGGGTACAGTGATTGAGAGAATTTCATCCGCAAAAAGCAGATTGAATGAAGCCTTTACGAGCCTGCTAAGAGGCTTTGAGGTACGCAATGTGACATTTTTTTAATTGTACCATAAACGCAAGGTGTACTGTGTATAGATAGTAGCCCTTGAGACTCTGGTTACCCTCCAAACGGGGCGATCAGAGGATCAAAAGGTAAATAAGCTCAGGTAATAATTTTGCTAATTTGTACACAGGCGGTTCCAACCCCAGCCACTGCCCGGGCTGCTGAATTTGCCGAACTGAAGCGGCAACTTGACATAGCGGATGATGACATCACGCTCATGAATAACGGCTAGACGAGGCGCAAGGTATGTCTTTTGGGCGGTCGGTGAGTAGAAATAGGAACATGATGCTGGAATTTATAATATGCTTGACTATAGATGGTGCTGCCGCCATGGAGACCCTTCAGGAAGAGCTTGCCCGGGCCAAGGACAAGCCAGGATAACCAACGCGGCTGCCGAGAAGGTAGTTGGTGAACTAAAAGCCGAACAGGCTGCTCACCGCCTGAGTGAGGAGAGAATATCCAACATGGCGCTTGAGCTAAGGGATGCCGCTAGCCAATATGCACTTCTCGAGAAAGACACAAAAGAAAAAAGGGCTGACCTTGAGAAGGCCTTACAAGCGGCAAAGGAAACCCGGTCAGAGGCCAGAGCAGCACGGGAGGAGATCCGACAAGCCGGGGAGACCGCGGCTAGGAAGCCCTTTTTATTACGAACTAAGTTTGGCGATCCGAAGTACCCACTTGATCAAATGTGGAGTTCTCCGGACGCATATTTGGACTTGTCAAAGAGTGCTTCTGATGCGACGCAGTTTTTCCAGGCCCAAGAAGGCCATGAAGCGGAACGTCTTTTCTGGTCACAGTTTAGCATGCCAAGGCGTCCGCTGCTGTTGAATGAGCAGATGGCCGAATGGGCCGAGCTCCACAGGATATCCGGATTTGCCATGAAGGTTGTGGTGGACCGGCTGTGGCCTGAGAAGGTGCACGGATGGCCCTTGCCCGTGTGAAGACGTATTGGGCGAAGATGAAGGCCACCGATATTGCAACAGGGGGTCCGCCCGAGGGTTAGGACACACTGATAACTATTTAGAAGAAGTCTTAGAGGGTGCCCGCTTGATAGAGGGTCAGTTCTCGAAAAATATTATATTCGAATTGTAAAAACAATGCTTATGATAATGAAGGATGTGTTTATACTTTTGCCCGTAAAGTATTTTAGTGCCTCCTGTGCGTCCGTTTATGTATATATTTGTATAACCTGAAAGTTTGCAGTCGTCGGCTTCAGCCCCCTCGCGTATAACGCAGGGGTGTTTGCAAAAGCACTTGATCACACTTGAATCAACGTCTTGGTCCGTTAAGGAGGTGTTAGTGCGGCGAACTAGGCAATCAGACTATAGAGCTTTAACACTTTCACTTAGCCATAGGAGTTTGATGGTGTGGCTACTATATAGCCCCTAGTATGTCCGCGTTTATCCGAATAGGGTGCGTTTACATACGTGACAGGGAAACCGGTCCTTCGTTAATGCGGAGGAATCGCGAAGATTCCATTGAGTGATCGAGTGGTTGACCAGCTCTCGTCTTATCACGATAGTCAGTTTTCGGCTTTCTCTACTGAGGTGCTTGTCCGGATGAACCAAAGCACAATCGCAGTAGTTCTCCCTTTACCACCTTAGCTGATATAGCGGAACATAAGGTAGCAAGCACATGAGCCGGGCAAACCCAGCTATTGACCAAAGACATGATTCGGAGCTGATGCATATAAGGCCGAAACTCGCGACGCCGAACACTCCCGAAGGTATTCGGACTTTTCAATATATACCGAGCTGGATAGAGCCCCCTGCAATGAACCCTGAATTCAAGGCACGTGCTACGACCCGGAGTGAGGAGAGAGCGCCTGTGGTGAGAGCATAGTTCTCAAAGCACACTGCTGGCTGCTTTTAGAACATCCAGTTTAGTACGGCCAATAGTAAGTTCGCAAATACTGCCGATATCTTTCCTGTGCATTTTATATACCAAGAGGGTATGAAACAACAAGTGATAATAATAAGAAAAAAGGTTTACACAGTGTCTTAATCTAAACAGAAACCTTGAAACAGGGCCCTGCTGCACGTTTGCGCCTTTGTCTCCATTGTGCCGTGTCCTTGAAGGGTATATCATGATGGCCTATCTGTAAAAAAGAAAGAACCAGGTGAAAGAATCTGGTATGGCCGTGGGTATAGTTTTTTAGTTTTGATGAACCATGAACTGTAGCTTCTTGAGTCCGAATAGGCTCAAGCCGGACTCTAGACTTCTAACGTGCCGGGTGCCCCCAGTGCCACCCAAGGAATTTTGAGTGTATATTTATGTATACGTGGAAACATGTACAATCTTCTTATGGGGCGATATATGGGGACAGGGCTATTAAACAAGCTTAGGTTTATCTGAGCTGTTACACGTAGGTGTGCGCCCAACACGTTTGGCTGTGTCCGCGGTCTTGAGGACCGATGATCTTCTCGGCTTGAAAAGGCCGCTTCGTGCTTGGGCTACTAGAGCCGCCGCGTATTCTTCTATACGAAGAGAACGCTCAGTATTTCCACTCACTGTCATGACGCCATGTGGTCCAGGCATCTTGAGTTTAAGAGCAATGTTGAAGATTAGCGGGACTGCATTGAAGCGGGCAAAGGCCGTTCGTCCGAGTAGTGCATGATAGCCACTTCAGAATGGAGCAATGTTGAAGATTAGCTCTTTGCTTCGAAAGTTATCGGGATAGCCGAAGATGACGTCCAATGATAGAGTGCCCGTGCAGCAGGCCTCTACGCCTGGTATTACTCCTTTAAAGGTAGTGCTGCTTTGCTTGATTCTTGACGGGTCTATCCCCATCTTACGGACAGTGTCCTGATATATCAGATTGAGACTACTGCCACCGTCCATGAGGACTCGGGTGAGGTGGTATCTGTCAATTATTGGGTCGAGCACTAAGGCAGCCGAGCCCCCATGACAGATACTATTCGGATGATCCCTGCGATTGAAGGTGATCGGATAGGCCGACCATGGTTTGATTTTGGGGGCGACAGGCTCTATAGCATACACGTCTTGGAGTGCGCGTTTGCACTCCCTCTTTGGGATATGAGTGACATAAATCATGTTCAGTGTTTTGACCTCCAGTGGAAATTTATTTTGTCCCCCCCATATTTGACTAGCGTGATTCGTCCTCGTCTTTGCTTTGCGGTCCCTTCCCTTTGTGTTCGGCGTTGAGCTTGCCGGCCTGCTTGAAGACCCAATATTCTCTGTTGGTCTGATTGGCTGGTTTGTCGGGGGTGCCGTGAATCTGGCAGGACCTTTCTAGAATTTTATCTAGGATAGATGGACCATCTCTACTGCCTTTAAGTGACTTCTTATGTTGACCAGGTCTAGAGCCCCTGAATCCGGCATTTACCGCTGTATTGTCTGGGCTTTCTTCATTGTTTCGACGTATGTTTTCATTGCGTTGTGGCTTTCCATTGCCATCCCTGACTTCGGATGTGCCAGGATCTCTGGTGCTGCTACGAGCCAACCAACTGTCCTCTCCATGCAAAAGCGGGTCATGAATGTAGTTAGGGCTGCCATTGTCTTTGGCTTTTCCTGGCCTAGGTGTCTGGCTAGCCATTCGTCCCGGACACTATGTTTGAAAGCTGCTAAGGCTTCGGCGCCCGGACAGTCGACGATTTGGTTCTTCTTAGTGAGAAATCGATTCCAAAGCTTACGGGCTGACTCTCCGGGTTGTTGGGTTATGTGACCTAGATCGTCTGCATCCGGTGGTCGGACATAGGTCCCTTGGAAATTGGCCCTGAAAGCGTCCTCAAGTTCTTCCCAGCTTCCAATGGAATTTTCGGGAAGGCTTTTTAGCCAGTGCCGAGCTGGTCCTTTTAGCTTGAGGGGCAGGTATTTGATGGCGTGGCGATCGTCTTTGCGAGTCATGTGGATGTGAATAATAATGTCTTCTATCCAGACCGCGGGGTCTGTCGTTCTATCGTATGCGTTGATATTCACGGGTTTAAACCCTTCTGGAAATTCATGATCCAGCACCTCATCGGTGAAGCACAGGGGGTGTGTAGCACCCCTGTATTTGGCTGTGTGGCGGCGTGGGTCAGACGGTTGTAGTGTTCGGTGTTGCTTCCGAACTGGTAAGTGACCAGCATATTTGGTTTGATGGCCCTGATCACGTGCCTGAACACGTTCCCTGGATCCATAAATGGACCTGGTTCTGCCAGCCTTTTTGTCCAGGTCTTCACGTAAATCGTGTTTCTGGTTCTGGGTTGCGACCTCCTTTCCTTTATGGGGAGGGGGTGCGGTTTTCTGTGTGGCATTGTTGGCCGCTCTGTCTCGACCACGAGGTGGTCGGCCAGGTTGATCGGTCGTATTGTTATTCGGCGGTATGGGCGCAATAGTATCATCGTTGAATTTGGGCAACAGTTTGCTTTTGGGGTAGCTCTTTGTTTGGTGGTTGCCGCCGTATTTTTCCTCAGTGTCGAGCACTTCGTTCCATTTATCATTGAGCGTATCTGTGCAGCTTTAAGCCGTTGCTTCTGCTTCTTCAAGCTCCTCGCGGTGGCGATAAGTCTCTAGTAGAGGTGTTCTTGTTCCAATTGTTTTTTCCGGGACGATGAATGCACCATCATCCAGACTGATCTCCTCTTCGGGGACAGGTTGATAAATTGGAGTCTTCGGCATCGATGTGATCGGACAGGGGCCCCGTACTATGTTCGCCGTCACCTTGCTCGTCCTGCTCAATTGCTGGGACCATGGTTTCTTCAATGTCTTCGACATCGCCCGGGGTGTTATTCCCTCTTGTACCGGTATCGCTATTTTTACAATGGCGTGATTTAGAGCGGGTGCTACTTACGTCGGTGCTTTGGCTGCTTCTCAGGAAGTTAATCCTCAACTGGATCCTTTTTGTCATCGCCATTGTCATCTTTGGGTGTATCCACCATGTATATGTCGTATGAAGAGGTGGCTGACCAGCGCCCTTTGGGCGGTGGTTCCTGTTCTTCTCCGGCATCGTCGTCCATACTGTCGATGTCTTTGGAGTCAAAATCAAGCATGTTGGTCAAATCGTCAACAGTGGATATCAAGTGGGTGGTGGGTGGGTAACGAAGTTCTTCGTCGTCCGCTTCCCACTCAAGACGGACATAGTTCAGCCAAGAATCTCCTGACAAGGAGAGAGACTTTAATGACTTTAACACATCGCCTAGGGATGAGTGTTCGAAGATGTCCATGGAGCTGAACTCTAAGATCGGTGCCCGGTCAGATTCGATGGGTGCGGATGCACGAGGTTCGGAGCCTATGGCTAGAGACGAGTCCGAGGTTCCGATAACACATGCCTCGTTGGAGGTCAGATCTGTGTTCGGCTCTAGCACCGCTGAGTCTGTGGCCTCCGTGGCGAGGTTGAGCTTCCCGTACTTGGATGGCGCGCTCTACTATGGATCTAGGGCCAAAGCGATTACAGGCTCTATCTCCTGCACACAGTCTGATGACAGATTTATGTCATATTCATCATGGCGGCAGGGAGTGGCTGTCATGGGCTCGAACCCGTCGAAGATCAAGTCTCCGCGGATTTCGGCGGTGTAGTTCAAGCTTCCAAACCTGACCCGATGGCCAGGGACGTAGCTGTCGATCTGCTCCAGATGGCCAAGCGAGTTGGCCCGCAGTGCGAAGCCCCTGAATATGAAAATCTGTCCAGGGAGAAAAACTTCAGTCTCGACTTTGTTGTTGTAGATGATTGAAGGAGCCATAAAGCCTTACAGTGACGACACAGTGGAACTCTCAATGAAAGCACCAATGTCGGTGCCAAAACCGGCGGATCTCGGGTAGGGAGTCGTGAACTGTGCATCTAAGGCTAATGGTAATAGGAGGCGGGGGACACAATGTTTACCCAGGTTCGGGCCCTCTCGATGGAGGTAATACCCTACTTCCTGCTTGATTGATCTTGATGATATGAGTATTACAAGAGTTGATCTACCACGAGATCATAGAGGCTAAAATCTAGAAGCTAGCCTATGATTATGTTTGTTGTTGTCCTACGGAGTAAACCCTCCGGTTTATATAGACACCAGAGGGGGCTAGGCTTACACAGAGTCGGTTAGAGAGAAAGGAATCTTCATATCCAAGCCGCCAAGCTTGACTTCCACGCAAAGCAGAGTCCCATCCGGACACGGGACGAAGTCTTCTATCTTGTATCTTCATAGCCCAACAATCCGGCATATGCATATAGTCCGGCTGTCTGAGGACCCCTTAATCCGGGATTCCCTCACCATTGTCTATGGTTTTCGACCCGGACGTGATGATGCTTGTCATGTCTGGCTAGATAGCCATCATCACGCGTCGGGGCACGCCCCATCGATCGGGTCTGACCTGCTCTACTGTCCAGGTCTTGCCGCAGGTCATATGTATGTCCCTGAGCTGTTATATCTCTACCTTTACGGCGAGGTAGTATGGGCTGGTGTTCGGCTTGAGTTGCCATTTTGTCACGGCCATGAGGTGGTCAGTCAGCCACATTACGTGCTGATGGTGCGGACTCGAGGACCTCCTCGTCAAATTGGGGTAGCATTTTATGCTTCGGGTAACTTTTGGTTGGGCGCTCGAGGCCGTATTCCTCGGCTGCCAAGACATTAGTCCACCTATCGTTGAGCAGATCTTGATCAGCTTGAAGCTGCTGCTGTTTATTTTTCAGGCTCTTTGCAGTGGCAATTAGCCGGCGCTTAAAGCGCTCCTGCTCGAGAAGGTTCCTCAGGTACGATAAATTCTTCATCATCGAGGCTCACCTCATCCTTGGAGAGTGGAAGATAATTACTATCCTCCAAGTCTTCGTTTTCGGCCTATTCCTCAGGGCTAACTTCCCCATCTTCCCAATCGTTGTCGGTGTCAAAACCGGCGGATCTCGGGTAGGGGGTCCCGAACTGTGCGTCTAAGGCTAATGGTAACAGGAGGCGGGGGACATAATGTTTACCCAGGTTCGGGCCCTCTCGATGGAGGTAATACCTTACTTCCTGCTTGATTGATCTTGATGATATGAGTATTACAAGATTTGATCTACCACGAGATCGTAGAGGCTAAATCCCAGAAGCCAGCCTACGATTATGATTGTTCTTGTCATACGGACTAAACCCTCTGGTTTATATATACACTGGAGGGGGCTAGGGTTACATAGAGTCGGTTACAGAGAAAGGAATCTTCCCATCCGAATCGCCAAGCTTGCCTTCCATGCAAAGGAGAGTCCCATCTGGACACGGGACGAAGTCTTCTATGTTGTATCTTCATAGTCCAACAGTCCGGCATATGCATATAGTCCGGCTGTTCGAGGACCCCTTAATCCAGGACTCCCTCAGTAGCCCCTAAACCAGGCTTCAATGACAATGAGTCCGGCGCGCAGATTGTCTTCGGCATTGCAAGGCGGATTCCTTCTCCGAATACTTCAAAGTAGATCTTAAACATAAGAATTGTGTCCGGCTCTACAAAACAAATTCCACATACCACTGTAGAGAGTATAATATCCCACGAGTCCAATCTGCTGACAACTCATAGCGTGAAATCACACCACGGCCGGTATTTATTCGAACCGTTTTTATCCTGCCCCTCAGTATTTCGAGGCGTGGTTCCATTGGCACGTCTTGTCAAAGCAGAGATCGTGTCCCCTTATCACAAGATTCTCATCAATGCGGGCATGGGTAACCCAACCGTGCCATCAGCACGGCGCTTGGGAAATAAGCAAGCTTTAGGGCGAGTGGGGAGGCGCATGATTTTTACTGCCTTTATAAAGGGATAAGGATTCCCCTCTTTCACCCACACCCTCTTCATCCTCTGCTCATTCATTCTCGAGCTCCAGTGCCCAAGCAACCATCTCTTCCACCCAAAAAGTACTCCAACCATGTCTAGATCCGGAGCACAAGGCAAGTGGATGGCCTCCTCCGTCAAGGAGTAGGATATCAAGAAACTCCGGGAGGCCGGATACCTGGCCAAGAAGATCGCATACCGTCTCCCGATGGCGGGATAGAACCTCCCTACTCCGGAACCTCACTCTACCCATGGGCTGGGGTTTCCCCTCTACCCATTTGTTCGCGGCCTTATGTACTACTACGGGATTGATTTCCATGACCTATCCCCCAATTCCTTCCTCAACATCTCGACATTCATCGTCATGTGTGAGGCCTTCCTCCGCATCCCGCCACACTTCGGACTGTGGCTAAAGACTTTCTACGTGAAGCCAAAGGTGGTAGGCGGCGAACACGCCGAGTGTGGAGAATCCATGGTGAGCAAGATGCCCAATGTCAAATGGCCATCAGGTAAATTCAACGAGTCCGTCAAAGGTTGGCAACAACAGTGGTTCTATGTTACCGAGCCACGTGGCACCCAATGGGCCGCTGCCACCGACTTCTGATCCGGAGCCCCACCGAGGCTCATGTCCTGGCCCGAAAAGGGCCTAGACTGGTCTTCGTCAGACGGGCTGACGATGCCAAGCGCGTATCAAGAGCATGGAGGACAAGAATATCAAACTTGTCGATGTGGTCCAGGTGATGCTAGTTCGCCGGATCCTTCCCTGTCAACGCCGGACTTGCAATCTATGGGAGTTCGATCCAGCCAAGCACCAAACCTTGCTGGAGTTCTTTGGCACGACGCACGAAGACATCTGGAAGGTGCTATTCAAGCCCGGCAAGTCATGTCCGAACACCGCCAAAGATCGCGGACGCAAATTGTCCCGCCCTGCAAGTTTGGTAAGTCTTTATATGTTTTGAAGGTGTATCCTTTATTTGTATACCTTGGGGAAAACACCTAATATTTCCCTAACGATTCTCCCAGGGCTGGACGAAGAAGGCAGAGCGGATCTACTGTCCGGCTCTACTGCTTGAAGAACAAGCCGGCCCGCTTCTGATGAAGATGCTGGTCTCGGCGCCATATAAGGCGCCGAAGAAGAAGGCCAAGAAGGAGGTCAAGGAGACCAGAGGCAGGCTTCGTCGCTAGGGTACTTCGGACGTGATGTACGAAGACACCGAGGCCCACTCCTCCACCGAAAAAGTCGAGGAAGAGGAGGAGGAAGAAGAGGAAAGCCAGTCCCCCTGCGAGGGGGAAAAAGAAGAGGACAGCCTCCACACGTTTGGAGACCGAAACGTCTAAGAAGGGGAAAGCCTCCCTTCCAGACGAATCCACCAGAGCCACCGACCGCAGCCCGGAGTGGGAATCCAAGGTCAAGCCCCTGGCCAAATCGTGAGCACAAAGAAACCCGGACATATCCATATATCCAGTCTCACTTTTGCATAGCATTATTGTATTGAGTCACATATTTTGCAGTTCGGTCGGGTCCCACATCGAGCGATCTTTGTCAGAAGATTCGTTGGACCCGGATGCGATGGACAGCGAGACCCTCCTGACGGCCTCCTCCCCATAGGTGTGGACAACACTGAGGTGTCGTCCCAAAGGGGCCCAGGCCAGGGCGAAGCTCAGGAGACCATCGAGGCGGCGCCAGAGGGTCGAACCTCGGCAACCATGGATGCTGAAGGCAGGGGCCGTCCTGAATTCGGCCCCCAGCCAGAGACAACTCCGGAGACCAATACGGCTCAGAAATCAGGCCAGCAACCTTCTTCAATAGAAGGTGGTGCGCCTATTCCACCGGTGACCTTAGTCCATCCAGAGGTGCCAGATACTTTATTGGCGGCGCTACAAAGCGCTTCCATCGTTGAAGAGCACCATACCCTTATGGGTGTGGTGATTGAGAAGGTCCACGCCGCCAAAAGCGGGCTGACCGAAGCCTGCACCAGCCTTCTAATAGGCTTTGAGGTGAGTAATGAAGTTAAAAGAATGTCATAATATAGATAGTAGCCCCTGATACACTGTTCGGTGTTTCGAAAAGAAAGCTGGACAAAGGATCAAATATATTTCGCAGGAGACTAATTAGGAAATACCTATGTGAATGATCAAGCGTCGTTATTGATTGCAACCTCTCATACTGCGGAGGTCTCCGGATTGAAGTAGAGTCTGGAGCGGGCCAAAAAGGAGCTCGACCAAGTAAAAAAGCAATTGGAATATAACCAAGGTATGAGATAACTTTGTTTGTATTTAAATACAATTGAATAGTTATTTCGACTGAAAAATGTCATGATATGTAGTTGGAGCGGCGACCGAGGTCGAGGCTCTTAAGAAGGCAGTAGCCGAGGCCGAGAAGAAGGCGGCCAAGGAGTAGGCCACTCGTGAAAACCACGAGGCCCGGGTAATTGAAGTTCAACAAGAGCTCTGAGAAGCCATTAAGAAGTGTGAGACCTTGGAGCAAAGTATAAAGGATCAAGAGTCCGAACTCACCAAGGCTCGTCAATCCGCACACGATGCCTGGGCTGAAGCCCAAGGCGCCTTATAGGAAATCCAGGAGGGCCGAAAGATCGCAGTGGGTAAGGCCTTTATTATGCAGAGAAAATACGTGAAAGAAAGATTTGGTTTACTGACCCGGATTCGGAGTTCTCCTGGGGTGTTCGTGGATCTGCCGTGCAGCGTGTCTAACACTGCACAATTCTACCGAGCCGAAGAGGGGAGCTCTACGGCGAAGCTGTTCTGGTCGCAATATCTTGTGCCAGAATACCCAGTACCCTTTACCGACCAGCTGAAGCAGCTGGTCGAGCTGCATAGGGCGGCTGAACTAGCCCTCAAGGATTTGATTATCCAGCTATGGCCTGCCGAAGCGATTCCCAGCAGCTACTTCGGACTCGTGAAGCGGCTGGTTAGTGCCTACCCTCAGCTTGACGCCATCAAGCGGTCGGTCTGCATCGAAGGTGTGGAAATGGCCTTTGCCAGCGTCAAGGTGCATTGGGAGAAGATGGATGATGTGAAGCTGATGACCGAAGGACCGCCCGAAGGGAAAGAGCACCGCAAGCCCGAGCTGTATTATGACAGTGTCCTGGAGGGATCCCACCTTGTGACGGAGCAATGTGCCAAGGATATTATATTCCCATGAATGTATGCATGTTATCCTGTGCTGTAATATGAAACAAGGTCGTTATGTAAAAATAATGCTTTTTATTTAAATTATTACCTCTTGTGCGGCCGTTTTTAAATTAATTATGAGAGTTGGCCAGTCGTCAGCTTCTGCCCCCATGTAGGAAGTACGGGGGTGTTCGGGATAAATCTAAACATTCTTTACTTCAGATTTTTGGTCCTTGAAGGAGGTGTTTAGCGCGACGAACCAGGCAATCGGACTATAAAGCTTTATCGCCCTCACATAGCCATAGGAGTTTGACAAAAGAAAGGTAGGTGCAGCCCCTAGTGTTCGGAAGACTGAACCTGGGGTATTGTAGAACACCTGATCGGATAAAAACTGATCCATCGCACGATGCATTAGTTATCGCATAATGCGGAAGAAATTGCTAAAGATTTTGTGACCTCTCGAACAGTTGACCAGCTCTCGCCGCATCATGACAGTCAGTTTTCAGCTTTCTCTACTGAGGTGCTTGTCCGGAAGAACCGGGACACAATCACAGTAGTTCTCCCTTTACTACCCTAGCCGATATAGCGGAATCTAAGTAGCAAGCACAGGAGCCGGGCAACCCAACTATTGACCAAAGACATGATTCTGAGCCAATGCATATAATGCTATAAGTTTGGGGTGCCGAACTGTACTGTGACAGTGTTCGGACTTTCTTGCCGTGTTATGGGGTACAATGAAGCCCCTGGTGAATTAAGGTGTACCAGAATGTACGGGTGCAATTGATAATAAATAAATAGACAAGGAAAAATTAAGTAATAAGCTGATGCTGCAAATTATTTTTGTTGTAATTTGATTAATACGTCAAGGCGTATGTGTACAAGTAGTGCAATAAGCTAATAAGGCTATTTAACATGCCACGACCAAGAGCGAGCTGCGCGCGGGTATTTAAAACAGGTATGACGATCATTGGCAGAGACCACCTTGGTATTCTCTTGTATGTCCAAGCCCCTAGCTTTCTTGGTGTATCCGTCCCATGATGGGTCCGATGATCAGGTTTACCAGAAAAAAGCTTCGAGGGGAGAAAAACCTGAAAGAAAGAGAAAAAGTGAAGGTATGCAAATCTGGGAGCGGTTGAGCCGCATTGTGGACCGCGGTATAGCCGTGCCTCCGCTCGTGCCGATGGTATTTTAAGTGCGTAGTTGTGTATGTGCGGCATGAATTTCACCGCTTGATTGGGGCTGGGACGAAGGCCTGGCTGCTAGCTGAGCTCTGGACGAGCCGGACGGTCCTGCTGCAGAGTAGCTCGGACTCGCTTGACAGTGTCCGTGGGCTTCATTGCCGAATTGAGGTTTTGCCTAAGAAGGCTACTCTGTACTTCTGCTGCAAGGGCCGCGGTGTGCTCTTTAGTACGGAGGGAGCGCTCCGTATTTCCATTGACTGTTATAACACCGTGAGGTCCGGGCTTCTTGAGCTTAAGGTAGGCATAGTGTGGCACCGCGTTGAAACAAGCAAATGCGGTTCGTCCGAGCAGTGCATGATAACCACTGCGAAAGGGGACGGTGTCGAAGATTAATTCTTTGCTTCGGAAATTATCCAGGGACCCAAAGACCACTTCTAGTGTAATTGATCCCGTATAGCAGGCCTCTACACCTAGTATGACACCTTTAAAGGTGGTTTTGGTGGGTTTGATCCTTGAGGGATCAATACCTATTTTGTGCACTGTATCCTGATAAAGCAGGTTCAGGCTGCTACCACCGTCCATGAGGACGCGTGTGAGGTGGAATCAGTCAATGATAGGGTCGAGCACCAGTGCGGCTGAACCGCCGTGATGGATACTGGTCGGATGGTCCCTTCGATCGAGAGTGATCGGACAGGAGGACGACAGGTTGTATTTTGGGGCGACTGGCTCCATCGTGTAGACGTCCCTTAGTGCGCGCTTCCGCTCCCTTTTGGGGATATGGGTAGCATATATCATATTCATCGTTTTAACTTGGGAAGGAAACTTCTTCTGTCCCCCTGTGTTCGGTGGCCACGGTTCCTCGTTGTCGTTGCTTTGCGACCCCTTTTCCTTGTTTTCGGTGTTTAACTTCTCGGCCTGTTTAAAGACCCAACATTCTCTGTTGGTATGATTGGCTGGTTGATCGACAGTGCCATGGATTTGGCATGGACGATCGAGTATGCGGTCCAGACTAGACGGGCCCGGGTTATTTCTATTAAATGGCTTTTTCTGCTGACCGGGCTTGGAGCCACTGAATCCGGCATTGACGGTCGTGTCTTCAGAGTTATCGCCATTATTTCGACGCTTGTGTCTACTACGTCGGGGCTTGCCGTTACTGTCTCTGGCTTTAGAAGTGCCAGATTTACTTGAGGTGTTGTTGCTACGAGCTAGCCAGCTATCCTCGCCCATGCAAAAGCGGGTCATGAGCGTTGTAAGGGTTGCCATGGACTTCGGCTTCTCTTGGCCGAGGTGTTGGACAAGCCATTCGTCATGGATGTTGTGCTTAAAGGCCGCTAGGGCTTCGGCATCTGGACAATCGACGATTTGGTTCTTTTTTAGTTAGGAACCGAGTCCAGAATTTCCTGGCTGACTCTCGGAGCTGTTGGATTATGTGACTTAAGTCATCAGCATCTGGAGGTCGGACATAAGTTCCTTGCAAGTTGTCAAGGAATGCATCTTCCAGGTTCTCCCAACTGCCAATGGAGTTTTCGGGCAGACTATTCAACCAGTGGTGAGCTGGTCCCTTGAGTTTTAGTAGGAGATACTTGATGGCATGGAGATCATCACTGCGGGCCATATGTATATGGAGAAGGAAGTCCTCGATCCATACTGCGGGATCTGTTGTTCCATCATATGATTCAATGTTTACGGGGTTTAACCCTTCTGGGAATTCATGTTCCATTACTTCATCGGTGAAGCATAGGTGCGGCACCTCTGTGTCAGGCTACGTCGCGACACAGCTCGAATGGAGTCGGTTTGCGGTATTCGGCCTGGACAGGTGTGTATTTGTTATATCCAACACGGTGGCAGGCGTTGCGCATTGGGGCGCACCCCCGTGATCCATAGATCGATCTGGTCTAGCCTGCTCTATTCTCCAAGTCGTACCACATGTCATGTGTGTATCCCCAAGCTGTTGTGTTTCTATTTTTTAGCGACCTGGTGCCGTCTGGTGTTCAGGCTGAATTGCCACTTTATCTCGGCCACGTGGTGGTCGGTCAGCTGCATTATGTGCTGGTAGTGCTAGCTCCAGTGCCTCTTCATCGAATTGAGGTAGCAATTTATGCTTCAAGTAACTGTTGGTTGGGCATTCGAGTCCATATTCCTCGGCTGCCAGGACCTCAGTCCATCTATCGGTGAGCAGTTCTTGATCAGCTTGAAGCTGCTACTTCTTCTTCTTCAGGCTCTTTGCCGTGGCTATAAGCCGGCGCTTAAAACCCTCCTGTTCGATGGGATCCTCTGGCATGATAAATTCTTCGTCGCCTAGGCTCACCTCATCTTCGGAGAGAGGCATGTAATTGCTGTCCTTCGAGTCATTGTTCACAGCCTGTTCACCGAGGCTGGCTCGCCCGTCTTCCCGTTCAGCCTGTTCGAAACTTGCCTTGACAGGGTCTTCGTTGTCTTTGGCATCGTCCGGAGTACTATTTTCTCTTGTGCCGGTACCATGGCGTGATTTAGAGCGGTGCCTCTGACGTCGGCGCTTTGGTTGCTTCTCAGTAAGTTTATCCTCAACTGGATCCTTTATGTCATCGCCATTTTCTTCTTTGGGTGTATCCACCATGTATATGTCATATGAGGAGGTGGCTATCCAGCGCCCTGTGGGCGGTGGTTCCTGTTCTTCTTCGGCATCGTCGTCCATACCGTCGATGTCTTCGGAGTCGAAATCAAGCATGTCGGTTAAATCGTCGACAGTGGCTATCAAGTGGGTGGTGGGTGGGTAATGAAGCTCTTCATCGTCTACTTCCCACTCAAGCTAGACATAGTTCGGCCAGAGGGGAGAGATTTTAATGAGTTTAACACGTCGCCTAGGGGTGAGTGTTGGAAGATGTCCATGGAGCTGAACTCTGAGATTGGCGCCCGGTTGATGGGTGCGGATACATGCGGTTCGGAGCCTATGGCTGGAGACGAGTCCAAGGTTCTGATGACACATGCCTTGTTGGAGGTCAGATCTGTGTTCGGCTCTAGCGCCGCTGAGTCTGCGGCCTCCATGGCAAGGTTGAGCTTCCCATAATTGGACGGCGTGCTCTATTCTGGATCTAGGGCCAGAGCGATTACAGGTGCTATCTCCTCTACACAGTCCAATGACAGATTTAGGTCATATTCATCGTGGTGGCAGGGCGCGGCTGTCATGGGCTCGAATCCGTCGAAGATCAAATCTCCGTGGTTGTCGGCGGTGTAGTTCAAGCCTCCAAATCTGACCTGATGGCCAGGGGCGTAGCTGTCGATCTGCTCCAGATGGCCAAGCGAGTTGGCCCGTAGAGCGAAGCCGCCGAATACGAAAACCTGTCCGGGGAGAAAAATTTCACCCTGGACTGCGTTGTTGTAGATGATTGAAGGAGCCACCAAGCCTTATGGTGACGACACAGTGGAACTCTCCATGAAAGCACCAATGTCGGTGTGAAAACCAGCGG
The DNA here is from genome assembly GCF_002162155.2 of Triticum dicoccoides. Lineage (NCBI taxonomy): Eukaryota > Viridiplantae > Streptophyta > Magnoliopsida > Poales > Poaceae > Triticum > Triticum dicoccoides. The sequence goes on from NC_041381.1 coordinate 308,160,272, forward strand.
ATCTCGGGTAGGGGGACACAATGTTTACCCAGGTTCGGGCCCTCTCGATGGAGGTAATACCCTACTTCCTGCTTGATTGATTTGATGATATGAGTATTACAAGAGTTGATCTACCACGAGATCATAGAGGCTAAACCCTAGAATCTAGCCTATGATTATGATTGTTCTTGTCCTACGGACTAAACCCTCCGATTTATATAGACACCGGAGGGGGCTAGGGTTACACATAGTCGGTTACAGAGAAAGGAATCTTCTGATCCGAATTGCCAAGCTTGCCTTCCACGCAAAGGAGAGTCCCATTCAGACACGGGACGAAGTCTTCTATCTTGTATCTTCATAGTCCAACAGTCCGGCATATGCATATAGTTCGGCTGTCCGAGGACCCCTTAATCTAGGACTCCCTCAATTGTCCTATTCGGAGGTTGGCTCGACGAGGTTTTCCCTGTCTTTGGCATCATCCGGAGTATTGCTGTCCCTCGTGCCGGATTTGTTGTCTCTCTCACGGCATGATTTAGAGCTGTGCTGCTGACATCGGCCTTTTGGTTGTATCTCAAGAGGTATATCCTCAACTGGATTTTCCTCGTTATCGTTGTTATCCTCTTTGGGTGTATCCTCCATGTATACGTCATACGAAGAGGTGGCCATCCATCGTTCGATGGACGGTGGATTTTGGGCCTGCTCTTCTCCGACATCGTCGTTCATACTGTCGATGTCTTCGGAGCCGTAGTCGAGAATGTCGGTTAAGTCCTCGACAGTGGCTAGGAAGTGGGTGGTGGGTGGGACATAAAATTCCCTGCTCTCAGCCCCTAGTCCGGGCTGGGCGTAGTTCGGACGTTGCTCCTCCGTAATGACGAGGGATCGCATCAAGTCTAGAGCCTCGCTTAAAGGCGAGGTTTGGCTAGGGAGAAGAAAATCTGTGGAGTATGGCAGGAAGGAAACTCCTTGGTCGAGCTTACACGATGCTGACTCCGAGGGTCCGGAGCCAGTGTCCGGAGAAGAGTCCGGCTTCATAATGGTTGCCAGCGACACTACATCCTCTGGCTCTCCCGTGCTGGGCCTAGTGGCCGCAGATAGTTCGGCGGGATCAAGAACCCCATCTTCGGACCTGGTGGTGCGCTCCGGATCTAAAGCCAGAGCAGAGGTTGGAGTCGTGAACCCTTGGAAGATTAAGTCTCCACGGGTGTCAGCGACATAATCCAGATTTCCAAAACTAATCTGGTATCCTGGGGTGTAGCCGTCGATCTGCTCTAGATGGCCAAGCGAGTTGGCACGCAGTACGAAGCCGCCAAATACGAAGAGACGGTCGGGGAGAAAAACCTCCCTCAGGGCAACATCGTTTTACATGATTGAAGGAGCCATCGAACCTTCTAACGACAACACAGTGGAACTCTCAATGAAAGCACCAATGTCGGTGTCAAAACCGGTGGATCTCGGGCAGGGGGTCCCGAACTGTGCATCTAAGGTGGATGGTAACAGGAGATGGGGGACACGATGTTTACCCAGGTTCGGGCCCTCTTGATGGAGGTAATACCCTACTTCATGTTTGATTGATCTTGATGAATATGAGGATTACAAGAGTTGATCTACCACGAGATAGTAATGGCTAAACCCTAGATGTCTAGCCTGTATGGTTATGATTATGATTGCCTCTACGGACTGAACCCTCCGGTTTATATAGACACCAGAGGGGCCTAGGGAAGTACAAAGTCGGTTTACAAAGGAAGGAATCTACATATACGAATGCCAAGCTTGCCATCCACACAAAGGAGAGTCCCATCCAGACACGGGAAGAAGTCTTCTGTCTTGTATCTTCATAGCCCATTTCCGGGCCATGTTACATAGTCCGGACGCCCGAGGACCCCTTTATCCAGGACTCCCTCACCTGGGACTGGAGCGCCGGCTCAACCACGCACAGGGATCCGCCACGTCTAAATAATATCCCATTGCAATATGTGCCGACACCATCGGGTCATTATTCTAACCCTTTGGATAACATGAATGCTGTGGTGACGCGATTCGCGGCTCTTCCAGTTGAAGGCGAGTCTCCAGCTGCGATTGAAACAAGGAGGGCGAGAGAGCTTCTTTAGACAGCTCTAGTGCAGCAGGAGGCATATTCTGACAGTCCTGAGAGGATTCACTCGACCCCTCGCCCAAGCCGGAGTTATAGCAGACACATGGACTCACCGGCCGTTTCAAGCAGTGACAGGCACCGTAACCACCCGCGTGGACATGACCCGGCGCGCGATGGTGCTCAGGATTTGGTGGACCAGGACAGGGCACGTCAAGAAGCTGAGATGCCAGCTCAGCAAGTGGCTCATCAACATCTTCTGGTTTATCCTACGACTTCGGTGGAGGAAGGCGTGACCTCTAGAACCATGGGCATACTGTGTTTAGTGCTGGCTCTGCGTAATGAGTGTCTGCCCAAGCATTTCAAGGGACCTCGTAAGGTGCCAAACTATATGGCCGACTTACTCCCTGAGGTGTTGATTGAGAGTTAAGAGATGGCCATGGAGCTGTTGAAGGTTAGCAATGCTGCGTGTGCCAAGTACTTCACCATGATGCTGGATGGTGTCGATGTCAAAACCGGCGCATCTCGGGTAGGGGGTCCCAAACTGTGCGTCTAAGGCTAATGGTAACAGAAGGCGGGGGACACAATGTTTACCCAGGTTCAGGCCCTCTCGATGGAGGTAATACCCTACTTCCTGCTTGATTGATCTTGATGATATGATTATTACAGGAGTTGATCTACCACGAGATCGTAGAGGCTAAACCCTAGAAGCTAGCCTATGATAATGATTGTTCTTGTCCTACGGACTAAACCCTTCGGTTTATATAGATACCGGAGGGGGCTAGGGTTACACCAAGTCGGTTACAGAGAAAAGAATCTTCATATCCTAACCATAAAGCTTGCCTTCCACGCAAAGGAGAGTCCCATCCGGACACGGGACGAAGTGTTCTATCTTGTGTCTTCATAACCCAACAGTCCGGCATATGTATATAGTCCGGCTGTCCGAGGACCCCGTAATCCAGGACTCCCTTAGTAGCCCCCGAACGAGGCTTCAATGATGATGAGTCCGGCACGCAGATTGTCTTTGGCATTGCAAGGCGGATTCCTTCTCCGAACTCTTCAAAGTACCTGTTGTAAATAGCGGTGTCGGCTTCCCATTTAATGTTACGCTCATCGGCTTTTGCACCTTAATAGTCTCAGCCTCCAGGTGTCGAACGAATGCGAGAAATCGGGTCATTTTTACATTTGCCACCCTAACCATGTAAATAAATTGTCTATTAAAGAGACAGGGATCTTCAGATCCAATCCACACCATCTTCCCCAAGAAAGGAATCATCAGAGCGCGCCCGAAAAACCATTCCAACATGGCCGGCCCTCGAAGCTCTTCCTCCCGCTGTCGCAACACCAAGCCGGGCGATTGGGAGAAGTGTACCGTATCCTACACCCGATTAGTGAAGTTGCAGACCCAAGGGTTTCTACCTCCTGCATATCTAGTCCCCGTTCGAGCCGGACTGGCATCCTTCGATGGCGGGGAGCAAGCAGAGAACTTTCCCAACCCATGCAGGGGGGAGAGAATATGCCTTGTTTCCTACTTACTAAGGGGTGTCGGATTTCCAATCCATCCATTCCTCCGCGGGCTTCTGGAGTTCTACGGCCTCCAGCTGCAAAACTTCACACCTGCCTCAATCCTGCACATCGCAGGTTATGTTGCTCTTTGCGAGCTATGTATGGGTCGCGAAGCCCATTTCGAGCTATGGAAGAAGTTGTTCTGCCTCGTCCCCCATAATCAAGGGGGATCAATATTCCAAGCGGGCGGAGCCGAGATATGGCTCATCGCCGGGACCGGATACTTATCCGGCACACTGAAGAAGGTATCCGAAGAATGGCCTTCCGAGTGGTTTTATATTGAGGATGTCTCTCTTCCTGACCCAATTCGAATGCGTCCTCCTGAGTTTACAAACGCTCTGCTGAGAAAACGCCTCAACCGGCGTCCCCGGAGCCTCAAAGAGGAAGATAGCAGGGAGGTCCTTCAATTGATGAGCATGATAAGAATGCTTGCTCAGTCCGGATTATCAATAGTTGAGGTTATGGCAATATCCATAATGCGAGGGGTTCAGCCACTCCAATACCGAGGGCATCCCATGTGGAACTTCAATGGATAAGACGACCCCACCCGTTGCGGTCGAAAGGGTCTGGACTCCACCACCGCTCTGGTGGAAATACTTTCCAGTTTATACAAGGGGGAAAGAGAGGAGTTCAGCCGCATTAAGCCACGGGATGGATTTTCCATGTACAACCCTCCCAGCTGGGTGAGCTGCCATCCATCACTCTACTCTATTCATTCCCTGAGTCTTATTTTTCATAAATATTTACTCCGTCCATTTATAACAGGAATGGCGGAAAATAACCAGGGAGTTCCATAGCCCGGCTCCACAGCTAGAGGACCACAACCGGGCCCTTGACCCCGGATTTGAAGAGGATCTGGATATATTCGTGGAGCTCGTGGAAGGGGTGTTTCACCAGGCGAGCTATGACGGCACAGAAGTGGCCATCATTGCTGACTATCCCGGCCTCCTCCCTGCATCACACGTAAGTAAACAAGAGACTTATCTTCCGGAAAGGATTTACTCCTCCCGTCTTACCCACCGCACAACTCTTATGCTCTAAAGGGAAGACGATCGGCGCACCAAGCCGAACCCGAGGTGACTCTCCAACAAGGGGCGCCCGTGCCGGGTAGGACTTCAAAAAGAAAGGCTAACAAAAATATGGCGGAGCCGTCATCCAGGAGGTATGGCTTTAAATATGCTTTGTGGTTGTCATCTTAAAGTATGACACTATCCGTTGTGTTTTAGCAGAAAGAACATCCGCCGGACTATGTCCAGGGATCCTGCTAACCGTGCCTCTACTAGCCGGATTCCAGACCCGGTCTCGAGGATGGAGGCCAAAACGGAAGTGACACCGAACTGTCCTCATACAGAGGATTCGGATAGAATGTCCGTTACAAATTCTAAAGTGGATTGCGCCATGAATCATCTGTGGCGGCGGGCCGCACTCTGCGACCCTTGTTTTTTTATAAGAGGCTTTTAATGCCTTCAACTCGGGTGATGCGTACATCCGAGCCGCTTAGGATGGGCTTGCTAGAGCCACGGACCAGTATTTGAAAGATATACGGGTAAGTATAGAAATCTGGTAATTATGTATATCACTAGCCCCTGAGACTTGAAGCAGCTGGTACAACTGATTTAAGGATCATTCTATTAATAGGTTCTCTCGAAGAAGAACAACCTGTTATCTCAAGAGCTGGAAGATTGTCGATACCAGCTAAGGGCCGCTATGGCCGAGCTGTCAAGATCCGAAAAGGCATCAACTGGTATGTATTCCCGAATTGAGAAAAAACAATATTGTATGTATAAACCAGTAATGCTAACAATATCTGATGACCAAAATCCTCAGATAATCCGGAACAGAATCCAGGAATAACACAAGAGGGTGAACGAGGAGCACAAAGGCAAGCAGCCGCTGGCGAGCATGTACTTACACGGGTCATACAGGAGAAAAACAAACTCCGAGATGCCAATACCCAGTTGGATGAAGAATTGAAAGATGTTCGCCCTAGCTGGCTGACTCCATGAAGGAAAATAAGAGGTGGAATTTTTAGTATGTTCTCGAACAAACATTTATATAGATCGGCAAAGATTGGAACTGACAGAGTTATGTCTGTAGGTATGCTGACTGGCCATCTAGAAGAAGAGATGCCTGGATCCTTAGGCGATCTACTACAAGAGCCTTCGCAACTGCACGAGCAAGTTCGACAGGTCATGCGGAGTGTCACTAAGGCCTTGTGGCCATTCGCCTCCCTACCAGGAAGTATGGGTGAGCCTGTACAGCTTTTTAAGGGAGCAGGGCGGTGTTTCTGACTATGGAAGATATCTGCCTATCGAGAAGGCGCGAGGAAGATTTGGGCCATGGTGAAAACATGGTATACCAAGCTTGATCCGAATCATATGGCCCAGGTCAGACCTGTAGGGTCAGATGGGAAAGAAATTCTCATTAGTCTGGTATATGACCAGGTAGAATTAGCTGCAAAATATTCCCAATAGGATTGTAGGCTAGACAACCTATTGGATGGCATAGAGGAAGAAGCATTTGAGTCAAAATGACTATGTTCTTCAAGTGACATAGTTGTCCCTAGCCGGATTGTAAAACCTTTGTCATAGCGGACCTTTTCGCTTTGGCCTCTAGACCCGACAGTCCGAAGTGTTTCCGAGTACCCGCTCGGTAATATAAACCGGGGTACGCGTCGAAACCAAGCGCAGGGGTCATAATTGCTTGAATAGACAAGTACCCAACTAGCTACGTTATATTACATGGATAGTATGAAACATCTTCCAGAGAGAATAGTTCCGTTAAGGGTTCCTTTCCCTAGGTACACATGCATTAACGTGCATGTCCGAACTGCAATCAAAAAGCGCAGTATATTAACATCTGGGGGTTTATATTGTGATAGGTAAAAACATCTTTAGTCCACTGACCGAATATTCCCTTAAGAACGCTAGCTTTCGGCTTCACCCAGTCTGAGGTACACATCCGGAGTACCCGGCAGTAACAATCGCAGAGGTGCTCCCTTTATGCCCTAGCCGAACTGTCGGAGTAATGGGCCATGGGTAGGCTAACCCGAGCCCCAGGACGTTTCAAGACATCGGGGCAGACCGCGCCCCTCAGGCCGAGTCCCAGGGGCGACTCCAAAATATGCCGAGTCCCAGACGGCGACTCCCAGATAAGCCGACTCCAAGCTGGCGACTTCCAGAGAGGCCGACTATGGAGAGTCGGCCCGATACTCCTCCCTTATCCAGAAGTACGACACGGGGTACGGTCACGGCATGGCCGTTTCCCCCCTGCTTACGAAGGGCCGGCACGGCTACAGTGAGCCATATCGCTGGAAGATGTCCAGCGAGATGCGGCACTGTTGCCATGCCTGCCCTGATCTCAGCCACAGTACACAGTACACTGTGCCCACGACGCCGGCCTGTACGACCCGAAGGCAGTGGGGCCGCCTGTCAGTGGGTGGCCCGAAGGCGGCCTGGGCGACCCGAAGACGGACCTGTGGGAGTCGGCCTCCCTGGAGTCGGCCGACTCCTCCCGGGGCCCCACAAGCCATTAATCAGATAAGATGGGGAATGGCGACAGTGATCGACCGATAGACGGCGGCATTGTTGCCACGATCTGGTGACCGAGCCTGCCTTATCAGGAGTGCCGCTACAGTATCGATCCTGTCCGTGGGACCCGCCAGTCGGCGGCCCCAGAAGCCGGCGGGAAGGACGGCGGCATGAGAGACAGACGGCTGGGACCCACTCCCAGCCGGATTACAATTGTACCCCCGGGGGGTAGGCCTATATAAACCCCGCGGGGCACCCATGCAAAGGGTTCGGACCTAGAGAGGAAGATAGACCAGATAGCCCAAGGAGGAGAGAGCTAGCATTGCCCTCTCCTACCTCCCAAAACAGCTCCAGGAGCACCATTGAAGTTACCTTGCTTTAGTGATCATGCGGAGACCCCGCAGAGCAACAGTAGGGGTGTTATCTCCTAGGAGAGCCCCGAAGATGGGTAAGTTCCGCCAGCGTGCATGTCTTCGCCTCATCCCGCTTCCAGGCACCGGTGACGTTCTACTCGCTCCCACCATGATAAGCCATCCTTTGGCATATGTTGTATCCAACCCCCGACATTTGGCGCCCATCGTGGGGCGAGGTGCACCGTCGTCCGGAGATCTGCTCTAGACGGGAACCCTGTTCCTCCCCGGCGAGCACAGCCAACCCGGCACACTGGATGGCGTCTGTGCCGACGCGCTGTGCGGTGCTGAGATCGCCTGTGTAGCCAGCTGCCTCGCCGATCTTATCGGCGAGGTTTGCCTCTCCGACAAGCCTGCGCCCGACGCGGGCACGAGCGGCCCCGAGAGCCCCCTCGCGGGCCTCCTCGACCAACTCCACGTCGCCGGCGAGCCTGCCATGGACCTGGAGTCCATAGGATCCACCAACCCGATGCTGGTCGACTCCGACACCGCGTCGCTCGATGCGTTCCCCACCAATGTGGTGGTCTACGATGAGCCGCTCTCATACGCGGGGAGCGGCGGAAGCACCGTCACTGAGGTCCTCTTCCTCATGCACGGCAAGCGCTCCGGTGAAGGAGCGCATGACCCGTTGGACGCGGCCCTGCGAGATCTCGCAGCACCGATTCCGGAAGACACCGACGCCGGGACACTGGAGGCGCTCCGCCTTCAGCTCATCGAGGGCGCGAAGAAGCTGGCAAGCATGAGGCGCTTGCCAGAAGCTTACCAACGAGAGATGGATCGCGCCGTAGGCAGCTCGCCGGCTCCAACCGGGCCTAGCCGCCTAGGCGCGGTCCGACAGCGCGGCGCGGCAATCGCCAACCTCTTCGGGGCTGATCGCCCTCTGTATGCCACGCCCGCAGAGAATATCCGTGCCGCCCAGGCGGCAGCAGACGAGCTCGACAACTTCGAAGGCGAAGAGCGCCGCATAATGACGGAGCGAGTTCAACAGCTCCTCGACGCGGCTGCCACGCAGAATAATGCCGGCTGCCACACCGAGGCGCCGCAGTGCCAAAACGACGACCCACCGCCTCGCCGAGACCAAGGTGCGACGTCTCGAACACCGACTAGCAGGGCCCGTGGGAAGAAGGACAAGGAGCCGGCTGCCAGCCGTAGTCGGACTCACATCACCATCGAGCGCGACCAAGACGGCTGCCCTAGAACGATGGAACGGCGGGACGACTACTTACCTCCCCCTCTTCGCAGAGAAAGACAAGTCTCCCCGCCGCCCGTGGAACATCCGACTCTCGGCGACCGCCTTGGCCGCCGAGAGGGAGTCGGAGAGAACGACGCCCGCCACCGGATCGACCGACTCCACTGATCCCTGGCGCTGGAAGAAGAAGACGAGTTGGGTCCCCCCTGCTTTGGACCCCGCATCCGGGATGAGCCCTTTCCCAAATGGTTCACGCTCCCCCGAGACACGCCCAAGTATACCGGCACCGTGAAGCCGGAAGATTGGCTGATCGACTACTCCACGGCCGTCAATATAGCGAATGGCAACAAGCGTGTTGCCGTAAGATACGTCCCGCTCATGCTCCAGGGCTCGGCCCGGACGTGGTTAAACAGTCTGAAGCCTCGCAGCATCAATAGCTGGGTCGACTTCACCGAGGCTTTCGTCTAGCAACTCAGCGGATACTTCGAGGGGTGCGAGTTCCTCCACGTGCCAAGGAACGACAACGACCAAGAAGACGCCTTGGCACGAATCGGCTCCACCCGCCAGGCAATACCATCTGGTGTCGCCCTCCGGCGCCTCCTCAGGCCTTCTATCAAGCCGTCACCAGAATCGGATTCAATCTATGTGCCGGCTCCGCCTGAGGAGGACGGATCCAACTCCAAGAAACATACAATCGAAGCCGGCCTGGGGACTTCAGAACCCGGCCCGGGGACTGCAGTAGCAAGATCGAAAACTCCAGAGCTCGACCCAGGGACTGCTCCAGTCGGCCCCGGGACTTTGTCAAATCAGCAAGCGGCTGTAGACTCCAACCCGCCACCTTCCAGCCCGGCCGCCTGTAACGCCGCAAGACTGGAGCTTCAGATGCCTTCCAGGGTTTCCGAGATTCATTGTGTGATTTTGTTTGGTTCGTGCATTCATCTCTGCATCATGTGCATTGCATCACGTCATCATGCCATCATGCCATTTAATTTTTAAAACTCAACTAAATAAATTGCATAGATCTTTTGATCTATTTAAATCAAGGGATTCACATGGTCATTTCTCTTTATAACTTATTCAAAGTCTCCTACTATAGTTAGGGAGCTATATTAAATATTCCACTAATTCGGAATCACCCATAAACACACCTGCAAAATATCCCAATGCCTTTATTATCTTAATTGTTGGTCTCCAACTCTGCCCATAAATTCTTTCGTCATTTTCCGGAGCTCCACCACAAATCCGAACATTTTTTGGACACTTCTAAAGCCTTGTTCTAGTTCAAACCATTTGAATTAAATTCAAATAAGTTTGAATTTAAATCTTGCCGCTCCTTCCGTCGCCAGGGGAGGAGCCCCTTGTCCAGATCAGGATGGCCTCCGCCGCCCTTGCCGTTCTCCGTCGTCCCAGGACCCGTGCCGTCCTCTGCTTCCTCTACGGTGACCAGGAGCCACCTCGCCCGCGCGTCTCCTCCACCATAAGCCTGCAATGCCCGAGCGGAGCCGAGCTCCTCCCGGTCCCCATGGTGCTGCGACCCCATCTCTATTCCTGCTGGCCATCATCGAGTTACCCCAGGACCCGTGGAGTCATGCACGGAAAAACCAAGTCTGAAGACTACCATGGAGGTGTGCCTGGTGTCACCTGGATCGTCAAGTACCCTCTTTGTGGTTTTTATCAAGTACCTCGACGCCCGGAGCCCTCGGATCCGTCAAGTCCAACAACGACTGTGTACAACTACCGGCGACACCGAACGTCTACGAACCGTGTACCTCGACGACCCGCCAAGTACCCCTTCGGATCGCCAAGTACCTCTACCGACGACCTGAACATCTACGAAAAACATGTACAACTTCAGTCGCGAGAACGTCTACTTCCACTACGACACGAGTACAACTACTTTCACTACCGTCGCCACGTGAACAACTACTTCCCAGGACGACGCGTGAACGTCTACTTCCATCTACACCACATCGAACCCATCTACACCGCATCGAACCCGAACCGCTCCAAAAACGCACGCTTCGAAGGTATAAGACCCGACATGACCGACCGTGAACGAATGCTTGAGTGTTGTATGAGTTGTACCATATGTTTGCACCGTGTCCGAATTGTCACTCTTTTGCCGTGCCACCGTAACGTGGGAACCCGGAATCTGGAATCACCCCACCACATTTTGCATGACACACTCATCCGCACACTTGCTCTTTTGCACCGGTATCTCCGTGAGCTACCGGAACCGATATGTTGCCGTGGCATCATTTTCGGATATGTTGGCGTGGCACCATGGCGACTAATGCTTCATAACATGCTCATGTCAACATTTTCATAAAAATTGCATAAAACTTGCATATGTCATCCGCATCATGATAACAACATTTAAAATGTTTAAAATTGTGTTTGCATTAAATTACTAAATGACATGGAGACTTTCCGGAATTGTTGTTTGTTATTTCCGGCCTCATTTAAACTTGCCTAATTAGGCGGTTTGCTTATGCCTCCCCTCTTGCAATGTTTAACAACATTTAATATTTTTGGTTAGCCTAAACGAGAGAGAACTAAATAATTGTTGTGGTGTTTCATCAATATGCAACTCGTTGCATATTGAGCTCCACTTAACTTGTAGTGTTGTTTGTGCATATTGCCATGCCATGCCTCATTAAACCGGACATGCATCATACTTGATTGTGCATCATGCCAGGACTATGCATGTGTGTTTACCATATTGTTTGTTTCTTTCCGGTTTGCTTCTCTCGTTAGCTTCGGTTTCGTTCCGGAGTTGTGAGGATTCGTTCGACTACGTCCGTTTGTCTTTTTCATGGACTCGTTCTTCTTCCTTGCGGGATTTCAGGCAAGATGACCATTACCCTCGATATCACTTCTATCTTTGCTTGCTAGTTCCTCCGTTCTATCGCTATGCTGCGCTACCTATCACTTGTTTACCATGCCTCCCATATTGCCATGTCAGCCTCTAACCTTTTTACCCTTCCTAGCAAACCGTTGCTTGGCTATGTTACCGCTTTTGCTCAGCCCCTCTTATAGCGTTGTTAGTTGCAGGTGAAGTTGAAGATTGCTCCATGGTGGACAGGATTATGTTGGGATATCACAATATCTCTTATTTAATTAATGCATCTATATACTTGGTAAAGGGTGGAAGACTCGACCTTATGCCTGGTGTTTTGTTCCACTCTTGCCACCCTAGTTTCCGTCATACCAATGTTATGTTCCCGGATTTTGCGTTCCTTACGTGGTTGGGTGATTTATGGGACCCCCTTGACAGTTTGCTTTGAATAAAACTCCTCCAGCACGGCCCAACCTTGGTTTTAACATTTGCCACCTAAGCCTTTTTCCCTTTGGTTCTGCAGACTCAAGGGTCATCTTTATTTCAGCCCCCCCGGGCCAGTGCTTGTCTAAGTGTTGGTCCGAACTAGAGCCCTTTGCAGCGCCCCCTCAGGGAAACTTGAGGTCTGGTTTTAGTTGTACGGATTGCTCATCCGGTGTTGCCCTGAGAACGAGATATGTGCAGCTCCTATCGGGATTGTCGGCGCATCGGGCGGCTTGCTGGTCTTGTTTTACCATTGTCGAAATGTCTTGCGAACCGGGATTCCGAGGCTGATCGGGTCTTCCCGGGAGAAGGTATATCCTTCGTTGACCGTGAGAGCTTGTGATGGGCTAAGTTGGGACACCCCTGCAGGGTATAATCTTTCGAAAGCCGTGCCCGCGGTTATGAGGCAGATGGGAATTTGTTAATGCCTGGTTGTAGATAACTTGACACCAGATTCGAATTAAAACGCATCAACCGTGTGTGTAACCGTGATGGTCTCTTTTCGGCGGAGTCCGGGAAGTGAACACGGTTTTGGGTTATGTTTGACATAAGTAGGAGTTCAGGATCACTTCTTGATCATTGCTAGCTTCACGACCATTCCATTTTCTCTCTTCTCGCTCCTATTTGCGTATGTTAGCCACCATATTTGCTTAGTCGCTGCTGCAACCTCACCACTTTACCCCTTCCTTTCCCATAAGCTTAAATAGTTTTGATCTCGCGGGTTTTGAGATTGCTGAGTCCTCGTGACTCACCAGATACTATCACAACAGTTGCAGATGCCGATGATACAAGTGCAGGCGATGCAACTGAGATCAGATGGGAGCTCAACAAAGATCTTAGTTGTTGCTATGTTTCGTTTCATGTTGATCAGTAGTGGAGCCCAGTTGGGACGATCAGGGATCTAGCAGTTGGGTTATCTTCTTTTCTTTTGGCTTCGTCCGTAGTCGGACCATGTGTGTACTCTGAATGATGTACGAATTATATGTTCATTGTGTGAAGTGGCAATTGTAAGCCAACTCTTTATCCCATTCTTGTTCATTACATGGGATTGTGTGAAGATGACCCTTCTTGCGACAAAACAACAATGCAGTTAGGCCTCTAAGTCGTGCTTCGACACGTGGGAGATATAGCCGCATCGTGGATGTTACACCGCCCTTATCCAAGTCGCGCTAGTGGCAGTTGAAGAAATAGCAGCACCTTCATGGGCCCAGCCCATCCTCAGATTCTTAGTAAACAGAGAACTGCCAACTGACGAAATCTTGGCTCGGCAAGTGCAACGCCGAGCAGCAGCCTACACCATAGTCAACACAGAGCTGGTCAGGCGCGGCGTTACCGGCGTCTTCCAACGCTGCGTCGAAGCGGAACAAGGTCAGGCAATACTCAGAGACATCCACGAAGGCGGGTGCGGTCACCACGCGGCCTCAAGGGCACTCGTCACCAAAGCCTTCTGGCACGGTTTTTTCTGGCCAACCGCTCTGGAAGAGGCCAAAGAGTTAGTCCAAAAGTGTAAGGGGTGCCAGATTTTTCGTTCCAAGCCACTTCAGCCGGCTTCCGCACTCAAGACTATCCCCATCGCCTGGCCCTTTGCAGTTTGGGGCCTGGACATGGTGGGACCATTCAAGACGGCACGGGGTGGCTTGACTCACCTACTTGTCGCATTGGACAAGTTCACCAAGTGGGTGGAGGTGAAACCCATCAAGAAATTGAATGCTCCGACTGCAGTGACCTTCATCGCTAACATCACAACTCGGTACGGCATCCCACACAGCATCATCACTGACAATGGCATGAATTTTGCCAAAGGCGCCTTGGCCCGTTTCTGCACGACACAGGGCATCCGACTGGACTTAGCGTCCGTTGCCCATCCGCAGTCAAACGGCCAGGTGGAGCGAGCCAACGGTCTCATCTTATCCGGCATCAAGCCTCGACTCGTCGCACCGCTGGAGCGATCTGCCGGCTGTTGGCTTGAGGAGCTGCCGGCCGTCCTCTGGAGTCTGCGCACCACTCCAAACAAGTCAACCGGCTTCACACCCTTCTTCCTCGTCTATGGTGCCGAAGCCGTCATCCCAACGGATATAGAGTTCGACTCCCCGCGAGTCACCATGTACACCAAGGAAGAAGCAGAAGAAGCACGTCAAGACGGCGTCGATCTGCTGGAAGAGGGCCGGCTGTTGGCACTCAGCCGGTCCAGCATCTACCAGCAGAGTCTGCGTTGATACTACAACAGGAAGGTCAGGCCAAGATCTTTCCAAGAAGGCGACCTTGTGCTCCGGCTGATCCAGCGAACAGCCGGCCAGCACAAGCTGTCGGCACCTTGGGAAGGCCCCTTTATCATCAGCAAGGTGCTAGGGAACGACGCCTACTATTTGATCGACGCCCAGAAGCCCCGAGCGCGCAAGAGGGACGATTCCGGCAAAGAGATAGAGCGCCCGTGGAATGCAAATCTTCTTTGAAGATTTTACAGTTGATGCAGTATGTATCACACTACCCCTTTGTATTAAAGTACTAAGACTTTGGGCCCCCCGAGACGAGCTCGGGGACTGCCCTTTTTGTTTTTTGTACGATAAGAATTATGCCTCCGAGTACATTACTTTCATTACAAGCCGCTTGGCACCGGGCCTGACTAGTTGGCCCGGGGACTCGCCGCCTTGCGCTATGAGAAGCTTCCCGCAGTCAGACAAGTAGTGTGCGGTGCCCAATCCACCTCCTGGCAAAGCCGCAGCTCGCAGAGCAACTGTGAGACAGTCAGGAGTGAGGAAGAACGGGCACCCACACGAAAAATGGCTAAGGACCTAAAGCACGAACATAGCATAAGACGGCCTCCAGCATTTCTGAGGCAGAAGGCCGACTCATGAGTAGCCGGCTCGCCGTCTTTATTAGCCTCTGTTAAGGATGGCCGACTCTTGGGTAGTCGGCATGTCGCTTTCTATCCAACTTGCTAAAGAAACTCTAAACGGCCAAGTCCTTGCCTTCCCAAAGTAGCCAAGCACTTAACCCAGCGACAGTCCGCAGAGCGGCTGTTTGACTGACAAGGCAGCGACTAAAGGAAGGCGGCAAAGGGAAAAGGCCTAAAGAGCAATAAGCAAGGAAAGACGGAAAGCAGATTAATATTTACATAGGCCCTTGGCCGAATCTTCGAATAGAAGTTCAAGATACACCCCGCGGGTGGAATTGTTCGAATCTAACAAAGTTTCCAAAAGATTACTAAAACAGACAAACAGAGGCAAAAAAGCAGCCTAGGAGGATCGGAGGAGACGGCGGTGTCAGGTCCTGGGGCAGTCGCCTGGGCGGTCTCGGTTTGATCGCCTCCGGCGGCAGTCGTTTTTTCTTAACGCGGCTCGTTGCTGGAGGCGCGGTCGAGCTGAGGCTGGCCGCCTGCTCCGTCTTCGCCATACTCCGGGTTCATCCCGAACCACTCTGGAGGCGCGGTCGAGCTGAGGCTGGCCGCCTGCACCTCCGCCTCGCCTTCGGCCTCCACCTCGTCCTCCTCCTCGGTGCTGGAGTCGATCACCTCCGCCGAGTCCTCGCCATACTCCGGGTTCATCCCGAACCACTCTGGCGGCAGTTCCTCGCCGCCTTCAGCCCGTTCGGGGACGAAGACGCTGGTGTCCGTGTACTCGGCGATGGCCGCCGCGCGCTCGATGAGGGCGCCCTCCACGGCCTCCAGCTCATCCTGGGCCTCTGACCGGAACGCGGCCAGGCGGTCCAGGTCCAGCCCTGGATACCACGCCTTGACAAACTCCAAGGCCCGGCACGCTCCGGCCCGGGCCGAGGAGCCCTTCCAGGCCTCAAGACGGCCGGCAGCGACCTCCAGCCAGTCGGCAGTACGACTGGCGGTGCGCAGAGCCTGCATGCCTGGCCATAGGGCGGCAACCGCCTGGGCACCGGCACGCTGAAGCCGGCGCACCAGCCGGCAAGCCGGACGAAGACGGGCTTCAATGCTCAGAAGCTGCTCATCGACGGTTCGGGGGGCATTAGCGGCGATCTCCTCGCCGTTCTCCCTTCGCGCTTCACGAGCAGCCTCGATGGCCAGAGGGACTGCCTGCGAGTGACCAGGGAAGAAGTCTGCCAAGACAAAAAAGAAGAAAGTCGAGAAATTAGAAGTCGGCCTGACACACAGTCGGAAGCCCGAAGAAGCAAAAGAAACTTACCATCAACGATATCCTCGATCTCATGGAAGCCGGAGGTCAGCATCGCCTCCCTATCGGTCCAGGAGGAGCGCTCACTCTCGAACTCGGCCAGGAGGGCGGTCCCCCTCTTCTCGGCCTCGTCCTGCGCCTTCTTGAGCAGCTCTTTCTGCTCGGCCAGCTGCGCCGCCAGCAGGTCGCGCTCCGCGGCAAGTTTCTCGCATTCCTCCTCCTTGGCACGACGGGCGGTATTGTTCTCGCCCAACTGCTCCTGAAGAGCGGCGTTGGCCCCTGAAGAACAAAAAAGAGACACAAATAAGTCGTCAGCAAGAAGGTCGCCGGAAGATCCGGCCCGACTGCTCAGCAGTCGGCCCGAATCTCGGGGACTACAGCCCGCGGGCGCGCCAGCGCGCCCCCGCGAAGACAGAAGAACAAGAAAAAGAAGAAGTCGTCAGCACAAATATCGCCAGGAAGATCCGGCCCGACTGCTCAGCAGTCGCCCCGAATCTCGGGGACTACAGCCCGCGGGTGCGCCAGCGCGCCCCCGCGAGGAAGAGAGGGAAAAAACTTACTCCGGCTTTCCGATAAGTCGGCAGTCCGCTTGTTCAACTCCTCAATGTTGCGGTTGAAGGCAGTGGTGCGGAGGTTGTGATACTCCTGCAACAAGTCATTAAAGACAAAGTTAGTATTTGGAACTCGCAAGAGGGAATTCCGAATAGCCTGCTCAGCAGCCGGCCCGGAACTTGGGGACTACACCCAGTGGGTGCGCTGGCGCGCCCCCATAGAGGAAAACAAGAATCAAAAAGAGAAGAAACTTACCCGAACAGACGTTCGCGCGGCCAGATGCGCCCTGGTGCAGGCTTGAAGGGCGTCGCCTTCAGCGCGCAGCTTCGCCTGGACATCCAGAAGCAGTTGATTCAACGGACCGGTGCCGCCTCCACGCACCCACCCTGTGGGCGCGACGCTTGTGGCCTCGGCATTTAGGGTTGCTGAGCTGGAGAAGCAGCCGCGCTTCAGCCTCGTCCATGGCCGGCGGCTCCGACGGATCCACCGGCTGTTTGCCGTGCGGTCTCCCAGACGGCGGTGGAGGCGGCGGCAGCGGCACGAGAGCGTCCGACATGGAGGCCTCGCCACTCTCCTTCTCCGTGACGAGGTTCTCAATGCCGGCTCCCCCGGTCTGCCCCGTGAACTCCGGAGGCGGTGGTGCAGACGATAGTGGGGGGACGAGCATCGCCGATCGGCGACGCGCGGCCTCCTCGGCGCGTCATCTCGCCGCAAGGGCGGCTTCGGCATCATCCAGCTTTTTCTGGGCGGAGGCGGCCGCCCTGTCGGCCTCCGCCTTCTCCAAACGGTCGGCCTCCTCCTCCTCGCGCTTCTCCCGCGCATTCCGCTCCGTCGCCTCCCGGAGGTCGGCGGCAGGGTCGGGCCGCCGAGTATTGGCGGACGTCTCTGCCGACCCCATGATGGAGGGGACGGCGACTCTCTCATGGGAAAGAGGGGCCCTGAAGAAGAATGAAGGGAGTATATAAACGAAGACTCGGACAAGATTCAATGAAGGAAATAAAAGAGCGTAAAGACTTATGCGGATACTAGCGGCGGCTTTCTCACTTCCCTTCGGAAGCGGTTAGCCTTCGCGGCCACCTCCTCTCGTCTGGTCGCGGCGGCCGCCCCCTTGAACTTCTTCAATTTGCCGCCGGGCGCACTCGGCCCGGCGTGACGTCTCTTCGCGCCGCCTTGGCCGGCGGAGGAGCCGGCGCCCGACGGGCCGACCCTCAGCTGGTAGCGCGGAGCGACTTCGCCTTCGGCGTCGTCATCAGGCCAGTCGGCGAAGGTGGCCGAGGGCCTGAAGTCGCCTTCTGCCCCCCCTCCCCCGCCTTCGGCGTCGGCTTTCATCGCCGCCGCCCCCAAGTCGAGGTCGTCGACGTCGCTCTTCGCGCGGTCGGGAACATACTCGCAGGGCTGCCTCGTGGCGCCGGCGGCAGGCTGCATAAGAGGATTCTAGGTCAGAAGAAGCCAGCAAGAGTCAGAAGCCGGAGTCGGCTGCGGGAAAAAGATAAAAAAGCAGGGAGACGCGACTTACCACTCGTGGAGGGTTGACGCGCAAGTACGGCTCCTTGCCGAACTGCCAGTCCTCGTCGTACTCGCAGTGCGTGATGTAATTTACCATGTTCGCCACCTCCTTGCGGGGCATATCCTTGGTGCTCATCCGACTTGGGTCTCGGAGGCCGCTCATCTGACAGATCAGGTGAGGCCGGCCTTGGAGCGGGAGAACTCGGCGCGCCACGAAGGCGGCCAGCAAGTCGGCCCCGACGAGTCCCTCCGACTGCGTCAAGACTCGGAGTCGCGCCACGGCGGCGGCTTCGGCAGGAGTCAGTGACTTGACTCGGTGGGACCAGCTGGGGAGCCTCCCAGTCAGGGGAGCGGCGTTGTAAGGCGGCAAGTTGACCCCCTCGCCGTCAGAGGCGAGGTTCTTCACATAGAAGTACAAGCGTAGCCACATCTTCACCGACTTGATCAGCATGATGGGAGGAAAGGGGTTGTCGGCCGTCGAGCGCCGCATCACGATGAAGGCGCCGCACTGGGCCAGCACGCCGGCGATGTGCATGCCGAGCTTAGAAGAGAAGAATTCTCCCCACAGCTCGATGGTGGGGAGAACACCGAGGAAACCTTCGCACAGGGTGGCAAAGGCGGAGAGCAGCACCACCGTGTTCGGTGTGAGGTGGTGCGGCTGAAGGCTGTGGAACTCCAGGAACGAGCGGAAGAAGCCGCTCGCCGGCAGCCCCAGGCCACGCATAAGGTGCGAGCGGAAGATGACCCGCTCGCCCTCTTCCGGTGCCGGCCGGATATCCCCCTCCGGCGCGGCGCGGGCGCGGACAAGGTCCGCGCTGGGGAGACGGCGGGTCTGGCGGAGGAACTCGATGTGTTCTTCCTCTACCTCCGAGCCGTCCCATACGCCGGAGCGCACGGCAGAGGCTGCGGCGGAGGAAGAGCTCATCGCCGCGGTAGGATGTGCTCCTTCTCAATAGCGGAGGAAGGAGGGAGAGAGAGCAAGATGAGGCGGGGGAGCGGGGAAGAAGGGCGCGCGAGCTGTGCCGCTCCGTTTCCCCCCGCCTACTTATAGCCCTGCGGGCTGAAAAGCCGAGGGGGCGGGCGTGGGATTAACTGCGCACGATGCCCATGCCGCCCCATGATTTACCCCACGAAGTTACTGCACGCAGTAACAACGTGGGAATGCCAACCGTCCTCGGCCGCAACGGATCCGTTCGTGCGCCGAGGCACGGTAGTGGCGGGCCCCGCCTGACGGCCCGTCCCATCGCGGGCATGGGGAGGCAGACTGTCCTCCCCACGTGGCGCCGCGCGATAGGACCGCCCTGATGGCCGCGGGGAAGCGTATCAGGCACGCCGCCTGACTTCCCGCCGTGACTTTCGAACTGAGGCTCTTCACTGAAGCTCCGACTTTCGACAGTCGGCCCAAGGGAAGACGGCAGCCGAGTCCCAGAGTCTGCACTTTTAAAAGATTGAAGCTGTTGAAGCCCCACAATGCAGCGACCGCAGGGCTTCACCAGCTTCGGGGACTACTGTCGCAGTAATGGGCCACGGGTAGGCTAACCCGAGCCCCAGGATGTTTCAAGACATCGGGGCAGGCCGCGCCCCTCAGGCCGAGTCCCAGGGGCGACTCCAAAATATGCCGAGTCCCAGACGGCGACTCCCAGATAAGCCGACTCCAAGCTGGCGACTTCCAGAGAGGCCGACTATGGAGACTCGGCCCGAGACTCCTCCCTTATCCCGAAGTACGACGCGGGGTACGGTCACGACATGGCCGTTTCCCCCCTGCTTACGAAGGGCCGGCATGGCTACAGTGAGCTGTATCGCTGGAAGATCTCCGGCGAGATGCGGCACTATTGCCATGCCTGCCCTGATCTCAGCCACAGTACACAGTACACTGTGCCCACGACGCCGGCTTGTACGACCCAAAGGCAGTGGGGCCGCCTGTCAGTGGGTGGGCCGAAGGCGGCCTGGGCGACCCGAAGACGGACCTGTGGGAGTCGGCCTCCCTGGAGTCGGCCGACTCCTCCCGGGGCCCCACGAGCCATTAATCAGATAATATGGGGAATGGCGACAGTGATCGACCGATAGACGGCGGCACTGTTGCCATGATCCGATGACCGAGCCTGCCTCATCAGGAGTGCCGCTACAGTATCGAGCCTATCCGCGGGACCCGCCAGTCGGCAGGCCCTAGAAGCCGGCGGGAAGGACAGCGGCCTGAGAGACAGATGGCTGGGACCCGCGCCTAGCCGGATTACAATTGTACCCCCGGGGGGTAGGCCTATATAAACCCCCCGGGGCACCCATGCAAGGGTTCGGACCTAGAGAGGAAGATAGACCAGATAGCCCAGGGAGGAGAGAGCTAGCCTTGCCCTCTCCTACCTCCCGAAACAGCTCCAGGAGCACCATTGTAGTTACCTTGCTTTAGTGATCATGCGGAGACCCCGCAGAGCAGCAGTAGGGGTGTTATCTCCTAGGAGAGCCTCGAAGTTGGGTAAGTTCCACCGGCGTGCATGTCTTCGCCTCATCCCGCTTCCAGGCACCGGCGACGTTCTACTCGCTCCCACCATGATAAACCATCCTTTGGCATATGTCGTATCCAACCCCCGACACAAACTAACGGGAACGTGGGGCATAAGCATAGGAGCCAGGCAACCTAGCTTCGCCAAAACTTAAGTCATATCGATGCATATAATGGCAAAGAAAAGGTACATATGGAAAAAGGACACATATGCAGTGGGCTTGATGCCCGGAAGATAATTATATTAAACTTCTGTATAAGAAGCCGCCAGGTATAATGAGCGCACATATTTGAAGATTAGTGCGTCACAAGTGTGTAGTCTAGCCACACTAAGGCTTTAGAGCTTTTCAAAAGAGAAGGTGGGAACAGAGCTGAAAAGTAAATAAACAAGAACGGAGGGAAGGAGACGAACAGGGAGTTTGCTGCTAAGCGTAGAATCTTCGGAGTCTGGCTGTGTTCCATGGGTTCTGCTCGAGGAGATTATCGGATGCATCACGCAGTCGGTACGCTCCTCTGGTGAGAACTTTTTCAATAATGAAGAGGCCCTCCCACTTGGGCTTAAGTTTGTCCTTTTTCTTCTCCGGTAGACGTAGAACGAGTTGGCCAATATTATAAGTCTTGGCCCGTACTCCTCTGCTTTGGTACCTGCGAGCCTGTTGTTGATAGAATGCGGAACAAGCTTTTGTGACGTCGCGATCCTCTTCCAGGGCATCTAAATTGTCTTGCCAATCGAGCTCGGCCTCCCTCTCTTCATACATGCGCACTCGAGGTGAGTCATGAATAACATCACAGGGCAGCACAGCCTCTGTGCCGTACACCATGAAGAAGGGTGTGTATCCGGTAGTGCGATTTGGCGTGGTCCGCAGCCCCCAGAGTACGGAGTCATGCTCCTCAACAAAGTGTGTGTTTGATTATTTTAAGGATCGCACTAGTCTAGGTTTAATGACGCTCATAATAAGACCATTGGCTCGTTCGACTTGACCGTTTGTTTGAGGGTGATAGACAGAGGCGTAATCGAGCTTAATGCCCATGTTGCCGCACCAAGTTTTCACCTCATTAGCTGTGAAATTGGAGCTATTGTCAGTGATCATGCTGTGGGGGACACCATAACGGTGCACAACACCTGATACGAAGTCTATCACCGGTCCAGATTTGGCTGTTTTAACTGGTTTGGCTTCTACCCATTTGGTGAATTTATCCACCATGATCAACAAGTATTTTTTCTTTCTGGATTTGTTTGAGATCTGTTGGGGTAGCAAACTATGACAAAGCTCAGATTTTAGCTGGGTTTGCTTCAATTCCTCTAGTGGAAATGATGAAGCCCAGCAGCTTTCCGGCGGGAACGCCGAAAACACATTTTCTGGATTGAGCTTAATGTCATATGCTCGTAGGTTATCGAATGTGATCCTTAGATCGTCTATTAAAGATTCGGCATGTCTGGTCTTGATGACTATGTCGTCGACATATGCTTCAACTGTTTTGCCGATTTGTTTCTCTAGGCATGTTTGAATCATGCATTGGTAGGTGGCACCAGTGTTTTTAAGCCCGAAAGGCATAGTGTTGAAGCAGAAAGGCCCGTATGGGGTGATAAATGCCGTTGCGGCTTGATCGGACTCCGTCATCTTGATTTGATGGTATCCGGAGTATGTGTCAAGGAAACACAATGAGTCGTGTCCCGCGGTAGCATCGATAATCTGATCGATGTGTGGGAGAGGGAAGGGATCCTTAGGGCAAGCCTTGTTGAGGTCTTTGAAATCGACTCATAGGCGCCAAGGTTTATCCTTCTTTGGTACCATCACCAGATTTGCTAGCCAATCTGGGTGTTTTATTTCTCTGATGAATCCGGCCTCGAGTAACTTGGCAAGTTCCTCTACCATAGCTTGTCGTTTGGGTTCTCAAAAGCGCCGTAGTGTTTGCTTGACCGGCTTGTATCCCTTCAGTATGTTAAGGCTGTGTTCGACCAGCCTACGTGGGATCCCTGGCATATCAGAAGGGTGCTAGGAGAAGATATCCTAGTGCTCGCGTAGAAACATCCGCAGTGCAGCGTCGATTGTGGGGTTTAGCTGTGCCCCGATGGATGCTGTCTTCGAGGAGTCCGTTGGGTGGACTTGGAATTTGACTATTTCAGTCCGCTGGTTTAAAGGAGGTGGACTTGGATCGCTTATCGAGTATTACATCGTCCCTGTCCATTATGGAGCGTAACGCAATTAATTCTTCCGCCACGAGGGCTTCAGACAATGCTTCGAGGGCCAGGGTGGCTGTTTTATTTTCGTCGCGGAGTGTTGTGTCCAGATCACTAGAAAGAGTGATAATTCCATTGGGCCCAGGCATCTTGAGCTTCATGTACCCGTAATGGGGTATACCTTGGAAGCTTGCAAATGCATCCTGCCCTAACAACGCGTGATATGCACTAGTGAAAGGGGCCACCTGAAAGGTTATCTCTTCAGACCGATAATTCTCCCGCATGCCGAATACCATGTCGAGTGTGACTTTTCCCACACATCGTGCCTCTCGGCTGGGAATAACTCCTCGGAAGGTTGTGCTGCTTTGCTCAATGCGGCTCCTGTCTATTTCCATTTTGTTGAGAGTTTCCTCGTAAATGAGGTTTAGTCCGCTACCGCCGTCCATGAGGGCTTTGGTAAGCCGGAAGCCGTCCATGATTGGACTGAGGACCAAAGCGGCTGGTGCCAGGACTGTTCTGAATTGCGATTCGACACTAGCACTGAATGTTATTGCCGTGTCGTTCCAGGGGTTTATTTCTGCGACTTGGCAGACTTCGGCCAGGCCGCGGAGTGCTCTCTTGCGCCTGTTTCCTAAGGTGAAAGTCTCGAAGACTGTCAATACTATAGTGTTGCGTTCTATGGGATGTTGCTCTGTGGTGTTTTTTGTGAGGAGATCCTCGCCGCTCTTGGCCACCTGCCGAAGTATCCAACATGCTCTAGGGCTGTGTGTTGGTACAATATCCGGTGTGGTGTGTATTTTGCATGTCCTATCGAGCCACCCCTCCAAAACGGTTGAGCGCCCTGTAGTGGGCTTCGATTTCTTCATGACTGGATCGGGCGACCTACGAGGGTACACCCTTTTTGTTCGTACGAGGGGTTTAGCAAGAGCCAGTGGATCCCAAAAGGCTGCCTAAGTTTTCTACGCGCTTTCCATCACGCAGTACTTCTGTACTATAATCGCCAAGTCATCGAAGCGTGATACGTGACGACGATTTATGGCGTTAGGGAGTCCCTTGTCTGTGCAATTTTTGCAGAATAATGAGATTGCATCTTCATCGCAACAGTCTTTGACCTTGTCCTTGACAAGGAGGAATCTGGCCGACAAGTGATGTACCATCTCTTGGGACTATTGTCTCATGCGGGAAAGATCGCTTGAGTCTAGTTGGGTGGGTGGATTTAAGTCCGAACCCTGATTTGATCTATGACCCATAGCTTGCGGGCTTTCTGAGCTTAATAGTTCGGGTTCCAGGATGTCAACCAATTTTTCTGGCCCATAGTCTGATTCTATGTTCGGATTTCGGGGCATGTCTTCCCGCGCAGGTATCCGGCTCGGTGAGCTCGGAAATCCGGACATATTTCGTCCTCAATATAGGGGAAGAGTTGTTGCATTGCTCCTCCACCACCGCTATCTAATGGGTGATCAGCGGAGATTCAATCTCTCTCTGATTGGGTTTAAGCTCAATTCGATCATAGTCCGAAGAGACTACCAAAGCGGCGATGCGATCCAGGAGCCCGTTTAGAGACGATAACTCCGTTGGATCCATCTTCTCGGCATATTTCGAGCTGACTTGGAGACGATTTTCGATGACCCGAGAAGTCATTGTTGGCCCGACGGCCGAACAGGCGATCACGACGAAGCCGCCCAGTCGGAGGGTTTGGCCTGAGGCCAGAGCTCCCCCCTGAGGTGATGTTGTCCTTGATCACAAGGCGAGCCATCAACCCTATCTTCGACGTCACAGTGAAACTCTCAATGAAAGCACCAATGTCGAT
Source organism: Triticum dicoccoides (assembly GCF_002162155.2). Classification (NCBI taxonomy): domain Eukaryota; kingdom Viridiplantae; phylum Streptophyta; class Magnoliopsida; order Poales; family Poaceae; genus Triticum; species Triticum dicoccoides. The sequence continues at coordinate 308,185,043 of NC_041381.1, forward strand.
GTCAAAACTGGCGGATCTCAGGTAGGGGGTCCCGAACTGTGCGTCTAAGGCTAATGGTAACTGGAGGCGGGGGACACAATGTTTACCCAGGTTCGGGCCCTCTCGTTGGAGGTAATACCCTACTTCCTGCTTAATTGATCTTGATGATATGAGTATTACAAGAGTTGATCTACCATGAGATCGTAGAGGGTAAACCCTAGAAGCTAGCCTATGATTATGATTGTTCTTGTCCTACGGACTAAACCCTCCGGTTACAGAGAAAGGAATCTTCATATCCTAACCATCAAGCTTGCCTTCCATGCAAAGGAGAGTCCCATCCAGACACGGGACGAAGTCTTCTATCTTGTATCTTCATAACCCAACAGTCCGGCATATGTGTATAGTCCAGCTATCCGAGGACCCCTTAATCTAGGACTCCCTCAGATGGGACAGCCCGTACTTGGTTAAAAGGGCTGCCTGCTAATTCCATTGGGCCGTGGGCCGAGGTAAAAGCTCGGTTCATCCAGAATTTTAAAGATACGTGAAAACAGCCCATGTCGATTGTGGATTTGGATGCTTGCGCCCAAGAAGAGGGTGAGTCAACGACCCATTGGGTGCGTCGGGTCAAGGCTATCCTGCATTCATTGGATAACATCAATGTCGGCTCAGCAGTCCTAATGTTGGTGAAAAATTGCCATTTTTTGCCTCTTAAACAGAAGCTAGGGCGACTCAAACGCCACTGTAATGACATGGGGGAGCTGATGGCAGCTCTGATTAAATATAGCGACTCTGATAGTACCAAGGACCCCGAGTCTGATGATGAAAAGATGGGAAAGGGAAAGAAGAGTGGCAACGTCAAGGGCCAGCATCATAACCCGACAAATCAGGGGGGCAATGGTAAGTGCAAGGCCGATGGTAATTCAGATTTTGTGGCCAACACCAACACACAGAATAATGGCAGCGCCCTAAGGGAAAGCCACCTCCTTGGGTAGGAGGGGAAGCTATCAATCTTGAGAACATGATGAATGAGCCTTGCCCAAAGCATGGTATGCGGGAAAGGCCGTCCAGTCACCTCTGGAAAGACTGCCAAATTATGAAGGAGTTCAAAAATTCAAATTTTTTCTAGAACAATCATGGGTCGGCCGGCGGCTCGGGTTCCGACTCTCATGGTCCGGGTTACGGTGGTGGCGGTTCTAATTCCGGTTTCTAGGGTCACCCGGGAAATCAAGGAAATCAGGGTGGTTATCATCAACAGTTCGGTCAGGGGAATCAACAGCAGCAATCTCGGTATTAGAGTAACCCGAAGCAGTTGAATAGTGGGCAGTACCACGTCTTCACCACAAGTTTATGCAAGCGGGATCAGAAGCTCCATAAAAGGGCTGTGAACGCTAATGAGCCAACAGTTCCCCGTTACTTGTGCTGGTCCGAGCAGCCCATTGTTTGGAGTCGTGAGGATCACCCGCCCCGGGTTGATAATCCAGGTCACATGGCTTTGGTGGTGGCGCCTTAGGTTGGAGGATATAAATCCACTAAGGTGCTCATGGACGGAGGTAGCAGCATCAATATCCTTTATTATGAAACTTTCCGCCGCATGGGGTTAACTGATAAAAATCTTAAGACATCGAACACTGTTTTTCATAGTGTGGTGCCTGGTAAGTTGTCATACCAGTTGGTAAAATAGCTCTAGAGGTTGTATTTGGAGATGATTATGATTCCAGGTCTGAGACGTTGACTTTGAAGTAGTCAAGATTCAAAGCCCGTATCATGCTCTGTTTGGACGGCCGGCTTATGCCAAATTCATGGCAAGGCCTTGTTATGTTTATTTATAGCTGAAGACGCCGGGTCACAAGGGCACTATAACAGTGCATGGGAGTCGCAAGATAGCTTTGGAGTGTGAAGAAGGTGACGCTGCTTACGCCGAATTTGTCTGCACAACAGAGGAGTTGAAGTTTTATAAAGACAATGTTGACCCGGCAGATATGACATCTTTGAAAAATCCAACTATGGAGGATGACCCGGTCTTGAAGTTTAAATCGGCAGATGACACTAAGTTTGTTGACTTCATTCCTGGCAATTCATCCAAGCAGTTCAGCATCAGTGCTAATCTGGATCCGAAATAGGAAAGCGAGAACCGGGACATCCTTGCATCGAAACCTTCTGACATGCTGCTACGTCTTGAGCTTGCGTTGGTTTTCCTTGAAGAGGAGAGGGTGATGCAGCAAGTGTAGCGTAAGTATTACCCTCCGTTTTGAGAACCAAGATATCAATCCAGTAGGAGGCTCCTCAAAAGTCCCACGCACCTACACAAACAAACTGAGAACTCGCAACCAACGCAATAAAGGGGTTGTCAATCCCTTCACGGCCACTTGCGAAAGTGATATCTAATAAAGATAGTATGATAAGATAAATATATTTTTGGTATTTTATAATATAGATGCAAAAAAGTAAAGATGCAAATAAAAGTAGATTGAAAGCAAATATGATAAGAGATAGACCCGGGGGCCATATGTTTCATTAGAGGCATCTCTCAAGATAGCATAAGTATTACAGTGGGTGAACAAATTACTGTCGAGCAATTGATAGAAAAGTGCATAGTTATGAGATTATCTATGCATGATCATGTGTATAGGCATCACGTCCAAAACAAGTAGACCGACTCCTCTCTGCATCTACTACTATTACTCCACACATCGACCAACTCTTGCCTGCATCTAGAGTATTAAGTTCATAAGAATAGAGTAATGCATTAAGCAAGATGACATGATGTAGAGGGATAAACTCATGCAATATGATATAAACCCCATCTTGTTATCGTCGATGGCAACAATACAATACGTGCCTTGCAACCCTTTCTGTCACTGGGAAAGGACACTGCAAGATTGAACCCAAAGCTAAGCACTTCTCACCTGGCAAGAAAGATCAATCTAGGAGGCCAAACCAAACTGATAATTCGAAGAGACTTGCAAAGATAACTCAATCATACATAAAAGAATTCAAGGAAGATTCAAATATTATTCATAGATAAACTTGATCTTAAACCCACAATTCATCAGATCTCGACAAACATACCGCAAAAAGAATTTAGATCGAATAGATGTCACACCCTGATTTTCATGCCACTACACTTAAGCTAACAATCATGATAAAATGTGGTTTGACAAAAACTTTTGAGTGTTTTGGACCTTGCCTTGATTGGTTTTCATCTGTTGTTTGCAAGTGCTCTAAAAATCAAATAAATCCTCCAACTCCTATACTTCATCTCCTTGCTCCAAAGTCTTGAACCAATGATCATGCCATGTGTATAGGACATAAAAATAATTTCTTGCGAAAATAATTTGGCCAAATAGTATTTTCAAAAAGTAGTTCTTCCAAAACCCCTGAATTGAGATTTGCACTGCAAGTACTTAATTAAGGGAAGTACAAATCTTTCCAAAAATATATTTGACTCCTATTAGATATAGGATACCTAGAAACCACAAAAATATAATTTTAAAAGTTATTTTCCTATTTTATTTAAAAGCTTTTTCTTAAGGCCAGAGATGGTCTTTAATAGGGAAGAATCATTTTATTGTTTCAAAGATATTTTACAAAAACCTAGGGAAACTCAATGGACATATATTGTCCATATATAAGAGTTTCAACACACGGTCATGTTCAAAATATTGGTCAGATCCCTCAAAAACCCTTTCTGGATATTTCAAGCTTTTGAAATATTTACAAAGGAAATATTCTCCAAAAATTCCAAGAAAATTCTAGCATGTCACATATGACATGTTTGATGATCTTAACAAGTATCATGTCTTGGAGAATAGTATAACTCCATGAAATCCCCTCAAAACCATTTCTGTCCATTTTGAAGTTTGAGCAACTTTACATTGCCAAACATGTCCAAATGCTCTCAAACCTTGTGAACATGCTCAACGAGTCTAATAACTCATCTAGGCCAAATGGCACAAGTTGGAGAACAAGTTAACTTGATTAAAGTGCCCCAAAACCCTTCCTGTCCAAAAACAAATTTGAACAACTCTACATTGGAAACTTTCTCCTTTTTATCTCAACTTTTGTGTACAGGTTCAGAACCTCAAATGATGACACTACACCAAGTGGTGCATCAAGGAGAATAGATTGGCATGACTAAATCTAGGAAAATCCATTTCTGTTCATTTCTAGGGTTTGCCAAAGTTACATTGGCAACTTTCTTCAAATGAGATCAAACTTGGTGATCATACTCAATTATATATGCCATTTGATCCTGTTGATTCTCATGTCAAGTGGGATCCATTTGCTTGACCAAACTACCATCAAACACCTTCTGCCATAATTTTGTGATCAACATTTGGGGCACAAGATGGATTCTCCTTGAGCCACAATTCCTACCACATCATGTCCTAGAACCCCTCTACCACTGGCAAAAGTTGGATGGCTTCAGCTCAATTATTTGGGGGTGAGAACCTCATTTTTCATCTTTGTCCAGCAACTTTCCCTCTCTTTCTGCTCTCCCTCTCTCTTTCTTTGACTTTGCTATCTCTCCAACGCCACCCCAGGCTTTAGCCCATCACCCAGCACACTCTAGATGCAAGTGGACATGGCAGAGCGCGCAAAACGCGCTCATGCCGGCCAAAAGCCTGCTCTGGAGCGCGCCACAGTGGTGGCCGAACCTTGTCGCCGCACTCCCGTCCACCTCGGGCCGCCCAAGCGCGCCAGTCGACGCGCCTCGGCATCCGTGACACACCATGGCCTGTTCCCCTTCCCCCATCTCCCTCCTGCTGCCCCCGCGCCAGAGCCGCCCGAGAGCCCCAATGGGCGAGCCCACATGCGCGGCGCTCTGCCACTTCGTCGCTCCTTCCCTCCCTTCCCCCGTCCGTAGACCATCTCTACAAACACCCAGGACACGCACACACGAGCCCCCGTGACCCCTAGCAATGGCAACGGCCTCGCCGGCGCACTCGTCCATGGTGCACATCGGCCCCTCCTACTTAAGGCTGTCCTTGAGCCCTCTCTCTACTCCTTTGGCCCTCTCTCCCTCCCAGCAACCGTTTGGGCCAACTCATTCTTCCTCCCATGCCCTCCATCCACCACCATGGCCGGATCCTTTCCGTCGGCCCACGCTCAAATTCGAGCCCTATGGCCTCTTCCTCTCCATCTTGACCACACCAGAGCATCACCCACCTCCCCACGACCATCACCCGAGCTCCATTTCTTCCTCTTCATGGCTGTAGCTTTGTGTCTCGCCCTCACCATCGCCGCCGTCCGCCGCGGGAGATGTGCTGCTCGCGTCCGACCACCCGAGAGATCGTGGCGCACCTCGGTGGATGCGGCACTCGCTCCTGAGCACGCCGGCGTGCTGGGCATCGATGGAGGTGGCCGGTGCTGCCGGGGAGAGCGCCGGCGCCGCTCAGCCTCACCTCCTCTCTTTCCCATCAAGCCGCGCGGGAGGTTTAAGGCGACGGCCTGAGCACTGGGGCCCGCGCATCAGCGACCCAGCGGCTGGGCCTCACCCGTTTAAGTGGAGACGGCTTCGGCCGGATCCGCTTTCCTCGCGCGTTGGTGCACACCGCAAACCCGCGTCCGACGTTGCCTCCTCTACCCGTCCAGCCGAGCCACTGGGCCGGCCCATTGCTAAACGGCGCCCAGTGCGCTGGATAAGGGTAAAACCCTTTCCCTTTCCCTTTTCTTTTTCTGTAAATTTGTAAAATCCACAAATAAATCAAATGAGCTCCAAATTTGATGATTCAAATTTCCAGAGACTCCATAAATCAATTTCTATTTAATAGGCCACAGTGGATATTTTTGTTGTTCTTGGTTTTGTCTGGACCTTTTAAAAAGGTCATTTATCCACATAAGTCCACTTCAAAAATCCATAGAATATTCATATCACCTCCAAATTGGATTATTCAAATTTCTGGTAACTCATAAAATCATGATCTACCTGTTGGTGCAACATGCACATTTTTCTAGAAACTTTTTCTTCACAAACATTTATGAAACCTTGTTTTCCCATTTCTGTAATGAAATTTAGAAAATCACAGAGAGCCCATTTTTTATCCAAATTCCATGGTTCAAAATCCTAGATGTCTATAAGGTCAAAACTTAGTTTTTGAACATTTTTACTAATACTTTCTGTACCACCTCAAATAATGGTCTATTTCTTCATATATAGCCAACTTTGCAAATTCATAGAGAAATCATTTGAACTCCAAATCCAGTGAAACCAACTCCTAGATGCTTCTAAAATCATTCTTTGATAAATGGGTGCCTTTGCTCATTTTCCAAAATAATGTTTCTATACACTTCTTGCAAACCCATTAATCCATTGATTCCATCATATTGAAATGTTCAGAGATGTCCATTGATCAAATCCTAATGAAACCACTTTGGTCACCCCTCATATGACCAGAGGTATCCTATAAAAGTCCAACTCATATTTTTAGAGCACTTTTATTTTCTGCCTTGCTGTGTTGCTTATTATGATTGTTTCCGACGTTAGTTGGCGAAGTAGACGGAGTAATTGGAGAAGCACCAGTAGATTTCAAGACTCTGATGAATCAGGCAAGCAACCCTTTGACCATGCCTATGAAACCCTTTTTATGCATGTCATATAGCACCATATTGTTGTTGCAACAGAATCATGATGAGGTGGTATCCACTTTGATGGTTTGCCACCGTACTTCCTCGTTGATACTTGCATTGTGCATAACCCTACCTTCTTATGAGGGTTATGATGGTGGGAGTAGATAGGATGCTAAAGTAGTGCTACGCAAAAAGGGACGGGAATATGCATGGTGATGGAGACAAAGTATTTTCAAAAGACTTTTCGAAAACTCCATCAGGTGCCACTTATGCCTGGGGGAGATGATGAGTTGGGTAGCCACTTGATGACGAAGTGGTGTACCAAGGCAAGTGTGTGTTGTTTTCAAAACGGATTGGTTTAAGTTGCGACCGTTATTCCAACCTTACATGCGCAACCACTCTACCCTTATATGGGAAAGGGCATTATTGATTACCTAGACCGATACTAGCTTGGGGCCCGCATTACTAGTGACGGGAGAGTTGTTGGTGCGCTCTTTCGGGACGGGGTCGTGCCAGGTAGGGCGGACATGACTGTTTTCACAGGGCACCGGGTACACCGTTGTGTCCCCTCTCGGATGTTACGATCTCGAGTGAGTCTTGTATGATGTACATTGTGAGGATACGGAGCAACGAGTGGACTCCTTGTTAGTGTCGTCTAGGGAAAGGTAGTGATCGGGTGCTTACCCCGGGTACTTGAGGTATCGCGGGTCGTGGATGACACGGAAGTTCCCCGGATCTTGTGGGTAAAGTGTGCAACCTCTGCAGAGTGTAAAACTATTCGAATAGCCGTGTCCACAGTCAAGGACAGTTGGGTAACCGCTCTTGGGCTACATCCACATTTTTACAAACCGAGTGTGTGTGTTGATAAAACTACTTGGGTCAAGTCAAGGGACTTGACATGATTGAGTTGGGTTGGTGCCCACTCTATTTATGTTGATATCTGTAACCTGCCCTCATGGTTACTTGAATTCTCTTGATGCATGTCTTACAAGTTGTTGAACATGTCATTGCACTCAAAACTAGCTTTCTGCAAAAATTTACCTATATCATGTATTGTTACATGTTGGACCAAAACATGGGTTGCTTGCGAGTACATTCAAAGTACTCATTGGCTTGCCACTGGTTATTTTATTGGCCAGGCATGAAAGAACATGTTGTGATGAAGAATACTTCGGTGACGAGCATGCGAGCTAGGACGCTTCCCAGTCAGAATGCTTGTAGGGTTAAGGCAGATGGCATGGGTCCAAGTTATCGACAAAGATTTCCGCTGCGATGATACACTCAAGGCTTGACCATAATGGTCCTACTTGTGTAAACGGTATGTATGGATGTAAGACTCTTGTTATTCAGCTTCTGTGTGTTTAGTGAGCATTGATCTCTGGGATCATTGTACACGTGCATTCGATGATCTCGACTTATGAGTCGGGGTCCCCACAATAGATCTCCACAAGAGAGGGGGAGAACATTGTATTGAGATCCATAAAGAGAGAAGAAGCCATCTAGCTAATAACTATGGACCCGTAGGTTTGTGGTAAACTCACAACTCATCGGAGGGGCAATGATGTTGATGTAGAGGCCCTCCGTGGTTGATTCCCCCTCCGGCAGAGTGTCGGCGAAGGCTCCAAGATGGGATCTCGCGGATACAGAAGGTTATGGCGATGGAAATTGTGTTTCTTGGTGCCCCTGTGTAGGACCTTGAGAAGAGGTGTCTAGAGGGGGGGTGATTAGACACTAAGTACCAAAGTTGCAGTTTTTAAGTTTCCTTAAGTTTAAGTGGAGTTTAGGCACAAGTTTAACACTCACAATACATATCAAGCAAGCATGGAAAGAGTATATGGGCAGAGGAAAGTAAAGCATGCAACTTGCAAGAATGTAAAGGGAAGGGTTTGGAGGATTCAAACGCAATTGGAGACACGTATGTTTTTGGCGTGGTTCCGATAGGTGGTGCTATCGTACATCCACGTTGATGGAGACTTCTACCCACGAAGGGTAACGGTTGCACGAGTCCACAGAGGGCACCACCCACGAAGGGTCCACAAAGAAGCAACCTTGTCTATCCCACCATGGCCTTCGCCCACGAAGGACTTGCCTCAATAGCGGTAGATCTTCACGAAGTAGGTAGATCTTCAAGAATGTAAAGGGAAGGGTTTGGAGGATTCAAACGCAATTGGAGACACGTATGTTTTTGGCGTGGTTCCGATAGGTGGTGCTATCGTACATCCACGTTGATGGAGACTTCAACCCACGAAGGGTAACGGTTGCGCGAGTCCACGGAGGGCTCCACCCACGAAGGGTCCACAAAGAAGCAACCTTGTCTATCCCACCATGGCCGTCGCCCACGAAGGACTTGCCTCACTAGCGGTAGATCTTCATGAAGTAGGCGATCTGCTTGCCCTTACAAACTCCTTGGTTCAACTCCACAATCATGTCGGAGGCTCCCAAGTGACACCTAGCCAATCTAGGAGACACCACTCTCCAAGAAGTAACAAATGGTGCGTTGATGATGAACTCCTTGCTCTTGTGCTTCAAATGATAGTCTCCCCAACACTCAACTCTCTCTCATAGGTCTTGGATCTAGTGGAAAGAAGATTTGAGTGGAAAGAAACTTGGGGAAGGCTAGAGATCAAGATTCATATGGTAGGAATGGAATATCTTGGCCTCAACACATGAGTAGGTAGTTCTCTCTCAGAAAATGTATGCTGGAAGTGTAGGTTCAGTTTGATGGCTCTCTCCATGAATGAAGAGGAGGTGGAGGGGTATATATATCCTCCACACAAAATCTAACCGTTACACAATCCCATCTCGGGGAGACCGAGATCCCTATCGGTGAGACCGATTTGCTTAGGGTTTGTGGCAGTGGCTATGACTTTTGGAATCGGTGGCGCCGGATAGGAAGAATCGGTGTGACCGATTTTGGCTTTAGGTTTAGGTCATTTGTGGAAGTGGGAAAGTAGTTGAGGGTTTTTGGAGCATATTACTAAGCACATGAAGCAAGAGGCTCATTAAGCAACACCTCATCGCTCATTGATAGTATTGGCTTTTCCTATAGACTCAATGTGATCTTGGACTACTAAAATATAAAATGAAGAGTCTTGAGCTTGAAGCTTGAGCCAATCCTTTGTCCTTAGCGTCTTGAAGGAGTTCCCACATCCTTTAGTCCATGCCACTCCTCTGTTGAACTTGTCTGAAACATACTAGATAAAAGTGTTAGTCCAACAAGAGATATGTTGACATTAATTACCAAAACCACCTAGGGAGCACTTGTGCTTTCAATCTCCCCCTTTTTTTAATTGATGACAATATACATCAAAGCTTTAGATAAAGATATAAGGAACAACAAGTAAAGCTTTGGAAACACATGTAACAGACATAGGCTCCCCCTACATGTATGCAATCATGTGAATATGGAATATAGAGGCATGTGAGAGCTATAACCATGATAGAGCAGGCAATGTGTTACATGTATCTTGGTCATATGCATCAGAGCAAAGAATATTAAGGAAAATACCTTCATGTTCATGAGTCTTTCTTGCAAACAGTATGTACATCAGCAAGAATTCCTCATACACATGATTGTGATGCATATACTTACCTTGTAGTCTTGAGTTGGCTTAGGATGTAATGAACCTGCATAAACAAGGTTAGATAACACAGATACATCTACTAGCCAGAGCAAATAGAAGAAACCACAAGAATACCAAGACTGGGATGACATGTAGAGAGTGAGTACAAAGTACCACATTGGATTAGACATGTCCCCAAGAGTAAAGATATGCAAGGAATTTAAATGATTTCTTTCCCTCAGATATCTTGCTCCCCCTGAATCTATCATGGGATACTGGGAGAAGATAGGGACCAGAAAATCAGAGCTAAAAAAATCAGAGCTGAAAGATATGAATGGTGAACAGAGCTAATGTATGCTAATGCAAATAAGCACACATATCATATGAACATGTCTCTCCCCTCAAGAAGACATGTGAGCATCTCTCCTCTTGAACACCAAGCATCTGGGATCCTTGAGAAATACTTTCTACTTAAGTATTCTCTCCCCATGGAGATCTCTCTCTCTCCCCTTTGAGGGTCTCTCCCCCTAGAAGATCTCTCTCCCCCTTAAGGATCTCTTTCTAAATGATAAGCTTTGATGTTCTCTCTCTCCCCCTTTGACATCAATTTCCAAGAAGGGTCTTCTGGAATCTGTCTAATGGGTTTGGTCCTTGAGACACAGCACAAAGCAATGATAAAAATGTGATGCTTGTAGAGGATAAGATTCATTGAGTGGAGCTGGATCAAAAGAAACATAGAATATGTGGCAAACTGTTTTTCCTGTTGTGAAATCGGTGGCACCAAGTGGTATCTTTGGTTGTACCGAAAGGATTCGGTTGGGCCGAAAATAACAAATCGGTGAAACTGAGTTCAGCGCAGAGAAAACACCTGTCACCTCAGCTCACTAGATTAGTAAGATCTCACAAAGATTTGCAAGGAATTTACTTAAAGATGTGCAATGAATTGGATTGCAGAAAAATGCAGAGAAACCGGAAAGAAATCTAGATGAAGTTTTTTTGAAAGGGGAAACAAATATGCATGAGACAAATGCAAAAACACAAAAAAGAACACATGAGAACTTCATCTAGAGATGGTCGGCGACAAGGTCACCTATGTTAGAGTATATTGACTCAGGAGTCAAGTGCGATCACTTGATCATAGGTCATACTCATCGTTTAAGATCAAAAGGGTTGCCATTTTTCGTTTAAGCATCTTGATGTATTCACATCTTGTTGAGTTGCTTTAGCTCATGACTTGGAGTAAAGCTTCTCTAAGATGGAATGACATGCCTTGGTTGGTGGTGTAGTCCATGTAGTTGAACTTGTGTGGGTTGCTCAAGGTTGATGTAGCTCATCAAGAATTTGGAGCACCACTTGGAGTTTAAGTCCATCTACCTACATGGGTTAGTTGTTGCAAGGAAGAGCACTTGTGTATCCAAAATGACAATCATGAAGCTCAACATAGAATTTGTCAAAGGATATGTTTAAGTGGTTCCGTGCTTCCTTGTCTTCAACCACCATAGTGTAGAGACTTGGTGATGTAGAGATTGCTCAAGATGTGAGTAGATTTCAATCTCATGGAATTTTATTCCACCAAGTACCTACATGGGTTAGATAATATGCAAGATACAAATATATCCAAGACTTTAGATTTGCATCATAAGAGAAATATCAAGGATTAGTCATAAGCTCATGTATTGCATGTATCCAATGGAGTTTCTACTCCAAGTTTGAAGCATCAATGATGTTCAATTCTCCTCTTAACCTGCAAAACACTTTCTCATCAAGAGGTTTAGTGAATATATCCGCTAATTGCTTTTCGGTGCGAACATGCTTAAGATCAATGTCACCCTTAGCAACATGATCTCGAATGAAATGATGACGAACTTCAATATGCTTAGTTCGAGAATGTTGCACAGGATTATGACCAATTTCGATAGCACTTTCATTGTCACAAAGCAATGGAACATGTCTCACATATATCCCATAATCTTTAAGAGTTTGGGTCATGCAAAGTAATTGAGCACAACATGAACCAGCGGCAATATATTCAGCTTCGGCGGTGGATAAGGATACCGAGTTTTGTTTCTTGGAGGACCAAGACACAAGAGATCTACCAAGAAATTGACAAGTACACAAAGTGGACTTTCTATCAACCTTGTCTCTGGCATAGTCCGAGTCGGAATAGCCAACAAGATCGAAAGAGGCCCTCTTAGGATACCAAATGCCAAAGTTTGGTGTATGAATTAAGTATCTCACTATCCTTTTCACGGCCTTAAGATGACATTCCTTTGGAGCAGCTTGATATCGTGCACACATGCACACACTTAGCATGATATCGGGACGTGAAGCACATAGATATAACAATGAACCAATCATAGAGCGATAAACCTTTTGATCAACCGGTTCACCATGTTTGGTCAAGTCATTATGTCCACTAGTAGGCATGGGTGTAGACATACCTTTGCATTCTTGCATATTGAACTTATTGAATAAGTCCTTGGTGTACTTTGTTTGAGAAACAAAGGTACCTTACTTAGTTTTCTTGATTTGCAACCCAAGAAAGAATTTGAGTTCACTCATCATAGACATCTCAAACTTCTCCGACATTAGCTTCCCAAACTTGTCACTAAAATGAGGGTTAGTCGAACCAAATATGATATCATCAACGTAGATTTGGCACACAAATAGTTCTCCATTAACCCTTTTAGTAAAAAGAGTAGAATCAATTTTCCCAATTTCAAAGCCTTTTTCAATAAGGAACTTGGTCAAGCATTTATACCAAGCTCTAGGAGCTTGTTTAAGACCATAAAGAGCTTTGTGAAGTTTGTAAACATGATTGGGTTTCTTAGGATTGACAAAGCCGGGAGGTTGATTAACATAAACTTCCTCCTCTATTTCACCATTTATAAAAGCACTTTTAATGTCCATTTGGTACAAGGTGATATCATGATGATTAGCATAGGCAAGTAAGATGCGAATGGACTCAAGTCTAGCAACGGGGGCGTAAGTCTCACCATAGTCCATACCTTCGACTTGTGTCTAGCCTTGGGCGACGAGACGTGCTTTGTTGCGAACTACTTGTCCATCTTCATCTTGCTTGTTGCGAAACACCCATTTGGTACCGATGACATTGTGGTTATGGTCGGGCTTCTCAACCAATGTCCAAACTTGGTTCCTCTCAAAGTGATGTAGCTCTTCATGCATAGCATTTATCCAATCCGGATCTTCCAATGCTTCTTCAACCTTCATAGGTTCAATGCTAGAGATGAAAGAATAGTTTTTACAAAAGTTAGCTAAACTAGTTTTAGAGCGAGTGATTCTCCCGGTTTGAATTTCATTGTAGATTTGCTCGACGGGATGATCCTTAGCAACTCTTGCTCGAACTCGTGAAAGCTTTTGCTTGGGTCTTCGTTGAACTTCTTCTTCATCTTGTTCTTCTTCTTGGCCTTCTTCATTGTCGGCGTTGTCGTTCTATTGTCGTGGTGGAGAAGGAGGTTGTTGACGTTCATCTTGATGCACTTCCTCGTTTTCTTCATCTTGGTGTGTCCCACTTGTGGATGCTTCCGTATCAACTCTTGGTTCACCTTGTCGTGAAGTAGAAGCTTCCACTTGGACGGACGAGGTACTCTCCTTCACCTCTGTTGGACGAACCTTGCCAATAGCCAAGTCTTGGATTGCTTCCGAAGGATCTTTCACCTACATCAATTGGCAATTGCTCTACTTGCGAGCCGTTAGATTCATTAAACTTCACATCTACCGTCTCTTCAACCTTTCGGATGAAATTGTTGTAGACACGGTAGGTGTGAGAGTTTGAGCCATAACCTAGTAGGAAACCTTCATGAGACTTAGGAGCAAATTTAGAGCGACGATGCTTATCAAGAATGTAGCACTTTGAGCCGAATACTTGAAAGTATCCAACTTGGGGTTTGTTACCGGTGAGGAGCTCGTATGCTGTCTTGCCGAGTAGCTTGTGAAGATACAAGCGATTTGTTGCATGACAAGTTGTCTCAATCACTTCTGCCCAAAAGTGCTTTGGCGTCTTGTACTCATCAAGCATCATTCTCGCCATTTCAATGAGCGTCTGGTTCTTCCTCTCAACAACTCCATTTTGTTGAGGTGTGTACGTAGCCGATAACTCGTGTGAAATCCTTTCTTCGTCAAGAAAGGTGTCCACATTTGCGTTCTTGAACTTTGTTCCGTTGTCGCTGCGAACCTTCTTGATCGTCACTTCAAATTGATTTTGAGCCTTCCTTGCGAAGTTTTTGAAGATCTTTTGGACCTGCGATTTATCATCGAGAAAGAACACCCACGTAAATATTGAAAAATAATCAACTATAACTAGATCTAAAGAATTTCCACCGAGACTCTTGTAAGAGTTGGGACCAAAGAGATCCATGTGAAGTAGCTCGAGTGGCCTCCTTGTGGTCATGATGTTCTTCACGGGATGCCTTCCTCCAACCTGTTTACCTGCTTGACAAGCACTGCAAAGTCTATCCTTATCAAATATGACATCGTTAACTCCAAGGATATGATTTCCTTTAATAAGCTTGTCAAGGTTTCGCATACCCACATGACCTAGTCTTCTATGCCATAACCAACCTTTTGAGGATTTAGCAATGAAGCAAGTTTTAGGTTGAGCCTTTTTAGTGAAATCAACAATGTATAGATCACCTCTACGCACACCGATAAAGACCATTTTATGACTGTCTCGACGAAATACTTGGCAATCTACTTCAGTAAATAGAACATTGAAACCGAAATTAGCAAGTCTAGATACTGAAAGTAAGTTGTATCCAAGAGATTCAACGAGCATAACATTTTGTATGGAGCTATCACGTGATATGGCCACCTTACCGAGGCCAACCACCTTACCCTTTGAGTTGTCACCGAAAGTGACATACTTTCGAGGACTATCATTATCAGCAAGCTCACGAAACATGTCTTTATCTCCGGTCATGTGATCGGTACATCCACTATCAAGAACCCATTCCTTTCCTCCTGACATGTATCCCCGAAGATTTGCCATAAGACCAAAATGTCTCATTGCATCATCGAGATCAAAGTCACTATCATCATCCTCATCATAGTATCCATGTTCAACATCGTCATGTGGTGGATCAAGTCCTAGAGAGGGTGATTCATTAGAATGAGTTTCACAATGATCTTGCTTATGAATTTTTATAGCTTAGGAAATAATAGCACTAATAATACAAACATTTCCTTTGGCACGCATAAGGTTTGTAAGCTCAAATAGATGATCACCAAACATAGGATCACTAGAATTCATCTTACTCAAAGCAATAGACTTATGGGGAATTTCATCTAGATTTTTCAAGGAATAATCTGGAAATCGTTCCTCAAGAAATTTCCATATAGTGTAGGCACACTTAAAATTAGGCAAACATCCAATCAAGTTTCTAGGAAATCCTCTAATGATAAGTTCGGCAGTTCTAAGATTCCTAATCATGTCAATTGACTCATCATTGGTAGGATGCATAGGATCAACATAAGGTGCACAAGGACTAGCAATGTACTTGTTCAAATGATATTGATTGAAAATAACAAGCATCTCATTTTTCCACTCATGAAAATACTCTCCATCAAGAATAGGCACTCTATGTGTAAGACTACCAATAGTAGACTCATCCATCTTCCTCCAATGGTGATTAAACCAAAGCAATGGAGACCAAAGCTCTGATACCACTTGTAGGACCTTGAGAAGAGGTGTCTAGAGGGGGGGTGATTAGACACTAAGTACCAAAGTTGCAGTTTTTAAGTTTCCTTAAGTTTAAGTGGAGTTTAGGCACAAGTTTAACACTCACAATACATATCAAGCAAGCATGCAAAGAGTATATGGGCATCGGAAAGTAAAGCATGCAACTTGCAAGAATGTAAAGGGAAGGGTTTGGAGGATTCAAACGCAATTGGAGACATTGATGTTTTTGGCGTGGTTCCGATAGGTGGTGCTATCGTACATCCACGTTGATGGAGACTTCAACCCACGAAGGGTAACGGTTGCGCGAGTCCACAGAGGGCTCCACCCACGAAGGGTCCACGAAGAAGCAACCTTGTCTATCCCACCATGGCCGTCGCCCACGAAGGACTTGCCTCACTAGCGGTAGATCTTCACGAAGTAGGCGATCTCCTTGCTCTTACAACTCCTTGGTTCAACTCCACAATCTTGTCGGAGGCTCCCAAGTGACACCTAGCCAATCTAGGAGACACCACTCTCCAAGAAGTGACAAATGGTGCGATGATGATGAACTCCTTGCTCTTGTGCTTCAAATGATAGTCTCCCCAAAACTCAACTCTCTCATAGGGTTTGGATCTAGTGGAAAGAAGATTTGAGTGGAAAGCAACTTGTGGAAGGCTAGAGATCAAGATTCATATGGTAGGAATGGAATATCTTGGCCTCAACACATGAGTAGGTAGTTCTCTCTCAAAAATGTATGCTGGAAGTGTAGGTTCAGTCTGATGGATCTCTCCACGAATGAAGAGGAGGTGGAGGGGTATATATAGCCTCCACACAAAATCTAACCGTTACACACAACCTACCAAACTCGATGGGACCGAATCATTAAACTCGGTCAGACCGATTTAGCAGATAATGTGACCGTTAGGGTTTTCGGTGGGACCGAAATGCAACTCGGTGAGACCGATACGGTTAGGGTTAGGGCATAACGTAATCTCGGTAAGACCGATTACAGAAACTCGGTGAGACCGATTTTGGTAATAAGCTTTCCAGAGAGTTGGTCAGGAAAACTCGGTTTGACCGATTACACAAACTCGGTGAGACCGATTTTGGTAATAAGTTAACCAGACGGTTTGCATTGTAATCTCAGTAGTACCGATTGCAGAAACTCGGTGAGACCGATTTTGGTAATGGACATAGACAGAGAGATTACAATCCCATCTCGGTGAGACCGAGATCCCTATCAGTGAGACCGATTTGCTTAGGGTTTGTGGTAGTGGCTATGACTTTTGGAATCGGTGAACCCAGATAGGAAGAATCAGTGTGACCGATTTTGGCTTTAGGTTTAGGTCATTTATGGAAGTGGGAATGTAGTTGAGGGTTTTTGGAGCATATCACTAAGCACATGAAGCAAGAGGCTCATTAAGCAACACCTCATCCCTCCTTGATAGTATTAGCTTTTCCTATAGACTCAATGTGATCTTGGACCACTAAAATATAAAATGAAGAGTCTTGAGCTTGAAGCTTGAGCCAATCCTTTGTCCTTAGCGTCTTGAAGGAGTTCCCACATCCTTTAGTCCATGCCACTCCTCTGTTGAACTTGTCTGAAACATACTTGATAAAAGTGTTAGTCCAACAAGAGATATGTTGACATTAATTACCAAAACCACCTAGGGAGCACTTGTGCTTTCACCCTGGATGTTTTTGGGGTACATAGGTATATATAGGAGGAAGAAGTACGTCGGTGGCTGCCCGAGGGGCCCACGAGACAGGGGGGCACGCCCTACAAGGGGGGGGCGCGGCCTCCTATCTCGTGGGGGCCTCGGGTGCTTCTTGACTTGCACTCCAAGCTCTCGAGATCATGTTCGTTCCAAAAATCACGCTCCCGAAGGTTTCATTCCGTTTGGACTCTGTTTGATATTCCTTTTCTTTGAAATACTGAAATAGACAAAAAAAACAACAATATGAGCTAGGCCTCCGGTTAGTAGGTTAGTCCCAAAAATGATATAAATGTGTAAAATAAAGCCCATAAACATCCAAAAGGGGTAATATAATAGCATGGAACAATCAAAAATTATAGATATGTTGGAGAAGTATCAAGCATCCCCAAGCTTAATTCCTGCTCGTCCTCGAGTAGGTAAATGATAAAAAGAGAATTTTTGATGTGGAATGCTACCTAGCATGATTCATAATGTAATTTTCTTTATTGTGGCATGAATGTTCAGATCCAAACGATTCAAAATAAAAGTTCATATTGATAAAAGAAATAGTAATACTTCAAGCATACTAATCAAAGTAATAATGTCTTCTCAAAATAGCATGGCAAAAGAAAGTTCATCCCTACAAAATCATATAGTTAGGCTATGCTTTATTTTCGTCACACAAAGATGTTCCCAACTTCTCCCGATGAAAAGCCAAGCAATTGTTTCATACTTAAATAATCTCAAACTTTTTCAACCTTCACGCAATACATGAGCGTGAGCCATGGATATAGCACTATGGGTGGAATAGAATATGATGATGGGGATTGTGTGGAGAAGACAAAAAAGGATAAAGTCTCACATTGACGAGGATAATCAACGGGCTATGGAGATGCCCATCAATTGATATCAACATGAGGAGTAGGGATTGCCATGCAACGGATGCATAGAGCTATGAATGCTCAACAAAAGAAAACTAGTGGGTGTGCATCCAACTTGCTTGCTCACGAATACATAGGGCATTTGAGGAAGCCCATCATAGGAATATACAAGCTAAGTTCCATAATGAAAAATTCCCACTAGTATGAAAAAGACAACTTATGAGACTCACTATATGAAAAACATGGTGCTACTTTGAAGCACAATATGTGAGACTCACTACATGAAGAACAAAGTGCTACTTTGAAGCACAAGTGTGGAAAAAGAGATAGTAACATTGCCCTTTTTATTTATTTTCTTTTTTTTCTTTTTCTTTTTTTTGGGACTTTTTTTCCTTTTTGTCCTTTCTTCTTTTTTTTCTTTTTTTTCTTTGGGCAATGCTGTAATAATGATGATCATCACACTTCTATTGATTACAACATAAGAACTACAACTCGAAACTAGAACAAAATATGACTCTGTATGAATGCCTCCGGCGGTGTACCGGGATAGTGAAATGAATCAAGAGTGACATGTATGAAAAATAATGCATTGTGGCTTTGCCACAAATACAATGTCAACTACATGATCATGCAATGGAAATGTGACAAAAGTAAAGTATGTCATGATGATGATGAACGGAACGGTGGAAAGTTGCATGGCAATATATCTCGGAATGGCTATGGAAATGCCATAATAGGTAGGTATGGTGGCTGTTTTGAGGAAGATATAAGGAGGTTTATGTGTGATAGAGCGTATCGTATCACGGGGTTTGGATGCACCGGCGAAGTTTGCGCCAACTCTCGAGGTGAGAAAGGGCAATGCATGGTACCGAAGAGGCTAGCAAAGGTGGAAAGGTAAAAGTGCGTATAATCCATGGACTCAAGATTAGTCAAAAGAACTCATATACTTATTGCAAAAATTTAGAAGTCATCAAAAACCAATTACTACGTGCATGCTCCTAGGGGGATAGATTGGTAGGAAAAGACCATCGCTCGTCCTCGACCGCCACTCATAAGGATGCACAAGCGAGGTAAACTTCATGTTTCAAATTTGTTACACAACTTTAACCATACGTGAATGCTACGGGACTTGCTAACTTCAACACAAGCATTCTTTGAATTCATAATCACCCAACTAGCATGACTTTAATATCACTACCTCCATATCTCAAAACAATTATCAAGTATCAAATTGATCATAGCATCCAATTCACTTCCTATGATAGTTTTTATTATACCCAACTTGGATTCCTACCGTTCTAGGACCAACTTTGTAACCATAGCAAATACCATGCTATTCTAAAAGACTCTCAAAATAATATAAGTGAAGCATGAGAGACTAGAAATTTCTTCAAAATTAAGTCACCACCGTGCTCTAAAAGATATAAGTGAAGCACTAGAGCAAAAACTATCAAGCTCAAAAGATATAAGTGAAGCACATAGAGTATTTTAGCAAATTCTAATCAAATAGGCTTCTCCCAAAAGGTGTGGACAGCAAGGATGAATGTGGTAAACTAAAAAGCAAAAACTACTATAATACACAACGCCCCAAGCAAAACACATATCATGTGGTGAATAAAAATATAGCTCCAAGTAAAGTTACCAATGAAGGAAGACGAAAGAGGGGATGCCATCCCGGGGCATCCCCAAGCTTAGGCTTTTGGATATTCTTGAATATCTCGGGGTGCCATGGGCATCCCCAAGCTTAGGATCTTGCCACCCTTTGTTCCATAGTCCATAAAAGCTTTACCCAAAACCACCACATAAGGTACTGCAATGAACTCATTCTTTATTTAATTTGGCGTTAAACCTACTATATTCCAACTTCCTTATGGTTTATAAACTAATTTACTAGCTATAGATGCATTGAAATAAGCAAACGACACACGAAAAACAAAATCTGTCAAAAACAGAATAGTCTGTAGCAATCTGTAACTAACGCAAACTTATGGAACTCTAACAATCCAACCAAAATAGGAAGTCCTGGATAATTTGTTTATTCAACAGCAGAAAAAATAATCAACGCAAAATCACGTTCTTGTGATTTAACAAAATTATATTCGTGCGCACAAAGTTTCTGTTTTTCAGCAAAATCAAATCAGCTATCATCGTAGGTTATCCTATAGGTTCTACTTGGCACAAATACGAATTAAAAGATAAAAACACATCTAAACAGAAGGTAAATGAAAGATTTATTACTAAACAGGAGCAAAAACAAAAAAACATAAAGAAAATTGTGTTGCCTCCCAACTAGCGCTATCGTTTAACGCCCCTAGCTAGGCATAAAGGCAAAGATAGATCTAACGAGTGCCATCTTTGGCACTAAATTCATAAGTAGCACGCATGATAGATTCATAAGGTAATTTCACTTTCTTTCTTGGAAAGTGCTCCATGCCTTTCTTTAATGGAAATTGGAATCTAATATTCCCTTCCTTCATATCAATAATCGCACCAATCGTTCTAAGGAAAGGTCTACCAAGAATAATAGGGCAAGAAAGATTGCAATCTATATCAAGAACGATAAAATCTACGAGCACCAAATTTCTATTTGCAACAATAAGAACATCATTGATCCTTCCCATAGGCTTTTTAATGGTGGAATCCGCAAGGTGCAAATTTAAAGAGCAATCCTCAAGATCATGGAAACCTAAAATATCACATAAAGTTTTCGGAATCGTGGAAACACTAGCACCCAAATTACACAAAGCAAAACACTCATAATCTTTAATTCTAATCTTGATAGTAGGTTCCCACCCATCATTAAGTTTTCTAGGTACAGAAACTTCCAAATTAAGCTTTTCATCATAAGATTGCATCAAGCCATCAACAATATGTTTGGTAAAAGCTTTATTTTGACTATAAGCATGAAGAGAATTAACAACGGATTGCAACAAGGAAATACAACCTTTCAAAGAGCAATTATCATAATTAAATTCCTTGAAATCCGAGATAATAGGTTCAATATTATTAGAAGTTGAGGATTCTCGAAAAATCACTTTTACCAAATTTAGCATTAAGATCTAAAGATTCCGAATTCTTGGGATGCCTTCTAGGCAAAGTTGATTCATCATCATTCCCATAATAATCAAAATTCATATTGCAAAACATAGATCTAATCGGAGGCACATCAATAACTTTAAGATCCTCATCATTATTTTCACGGAAACTAGAAGAACACGCTTTTATAAAGCTTTATTTCTTAGCACGCAATCTAGCGGTTCTTTCCTTGCACTCATCAATGGAAATTCTCATTACCTTGAGAGACTCATTGATATCATGCTTAGGAGGAGAAGATCTAAGTTTAAGAGAATCAACATCAAGCGGATTTTTCTTCAAGCAAAGCATTAAAATTCTTTTGAGAAATCATAAATTCTTTCACACTATTCTCAAAATCAGAGGGCATCTTATTAAAATTACCATAAGAATTATTGTAAGAATTTCCATAATTATTAGAGGAATTACTAGGGAATGGTCTAGCATTAAATTTTCCTCTATAAGCATTGTTTCCAAAACTATTCCTACCAACAAAATTCACATCCATAGATTCATTATTATTCTCAATCAAGGAAGACAAAGGCATATCATTGGGATCAAGAGGAGTATTTTTAGTAGCAAACATCTTCATAAGTTCATCCATCTTTCCACTCAAAACATTGATTTCTTCTATAGCATGCACTTTTTTACTAGAAGATCTTTCGGTGTGCCATTGAGAATAATTAGCCATAATATTATCAAGAAGTTTTGTAGCATCTCCTAACGTTATTTCCATAAACGTGCCTCCCGTGGCCGAATCTAAGAGATTTCTAGAAGAAAAGTTCAAACCGGCATAAATTTTTTGTATGATCATCCATAAATTCAAACCATGAGTAGGGAAATTGCGAAGCATCAATTTCATTCTTTCCCAAGATTGGGCAAGATGCTCATGATCAAGTTGTTCAAAATTCATGATATCGTTTCTAAGAGTAATAATCTTAGAGGGAGGAAAATACTTAGAGATAAAAGCATCTTTGCACTTGTTCCAAGAATCAATACTATTTTTAGGCAAAGACGAAAACCAAACTTTAGCACGATCTCTAAGTGAAAACGGGAATAACTTCAATTTGACAATACTGTTATCCGTATCTTTCTTCTTTTGCATATCACACAAATCAACAAAATTGTTTAGATGAGTAGCGGCATCTTCACTAGGAAGGTCGGCAAATTGATCTTTCATAACAAGATTCAGCAAAGCGGTATTGATTTCACAAGACTCAACATCATTAAGAGGAGCAATCGGAGTACTAAGGAAATCATTATTATTGGTATTTGAGAAATCACACAATTTGGTATTATCTTGCGCCATGGCAACAAGTAATCCAACACACTAGCAAATAGAAAAACGACAAGCGAAAAAGAGAGGAGGAGATTGGGAAAGAGAGGGCAAATAAAACGGAAAGGGTGAAGTGGGGGAGAGGAAAACGAGAGGCAAATGGCAAATAATGTAAATGCGAGGGAGATGAGTTTGTGATGGGTACTTGGTATGTCCTGACTTGAGCGAAGACCTCCCCGGCAACGGCGCCAGAAATCCTTCTTGCTACGTCTTGAGCTTGTGTTGGTTTTCCTCGAAGAGGAGAGGGTGATGCAGCAAGTGTAGCGTAAGTATTTCCCTCAGTTTTGAGAACCAAGGTATCAATACAGTAGGAGGCTCCTCAAAAGTCCCACGCACCTACACAAACAAACTGAGAACTCGCAACCAACACAATAAAGGGGTTGTTAATCCCTTCACGGCCACTTGCGAAAGTGAGAACTAATAAGATAGTATGATAAGATAAATATATTTTTGGTATTTTATAATATAGATGCAAAAAAGTAAAGATGCAAATAAAAGTATATTGAAAGCAAATATGATAAGAGATAGACCCGGGGGCCATCGGTTTCACTAGAGGCTTCTCTCAAGATAGCATAAGTATTACGGTGGGTGAACAAATTACTGTCGAGCAATTGATAGAAAAGCACATAGTTATGAGATTATCTAGGCATGATCATGTATATAGGCATCACGTCCAAAACAAGTAGACCGACTCCTGCATGCATCTAGAGTATTAAGTTCATAAGAACAGAGTAACGCATTAAGCAAGATGACATGATGTAGAGGGATAAACTCATGCAATATGATATAAACCCCATCTTGTTATCCTCGATGGCAACAATACAATACGTGCCTTGCAACCCTTTCTGTCACTGGGTAAGGACATCGCAAGATTGAACCCAAAGCTAAGCACTTCTCCCATGGCAAGAAAGATCAATCTAGTAGGCCAAACCAAACTGATAATTCGAAGAGACTTGCAAAGATAACTCAATCATACATAAAAGAATTCAGAGAAGATTCAAATATTATTCATAGATAAACTTGATCATAAACCCACAATTCATCCGATCTCGAGAAACACACCGCAAAAAGAGTTTACATCGAATAGATCTCCACAAGAGAGGGGGAGAACATTGTATTGAGATCCAAAAAGAGAGAAGAAGCCATCTAGCTAATAACTATGGACACGTAGGTCTGTGGTAAACTACTCACAACTCATCAGAGGGGCAAGGATGTTGATGCAAAGGCCCTCCGTGGTTGATTCCCCCTCTGGCAGAGTGTCGGCGAAGGCTCCAAGATGGGATCTCGTGGATATAGAAGGTTACGGCGCTGGAAATTGTGTTTCGTGGTCCCCCTGGATGTTTTCGGGGTATGTGTGTATATGTAGGAGGAAGAAGTACATCGGTGGCCGCCCGAGGGGCCCATGAGACAGGGGGCGTGCCCTACAGGGGGGGGCGCGACCTCCTATCTCGTGGGGGCCTCGGGTGCCTCTTGACTTGCACCCCAAGCTCTCCGGATCATGTTCGTTCCAAAAATCACGCTCCCGAAGGTTTCATTCTGTTTGGACTCCATTTGATATTCCTTTTCTTCGAAATACTGAAATAGGCAAAAAAAGCAGCAATATGGGCTGGGCCTCCGGTTAGTAGGTTAGTCCCAAAAAATGATATAAATGTGTAAAATAAAGCCCATAAACATCTAAAAGGGGTAATATAATAGCATGGAACAATCAAAAATTATAGATACGTTGGAGACGTATCACATGCCAGCTGTACCGAGGGAACTTGCTGAGCACACTCTTAATATTGATCCAAAGTTTAAGCTGGTCAGGCAGTTTCTGTCACAGCCTGATTTTTGGCCCTTTCTTTTTCATTTGTTTTTTTTGAGATTTTTTTTGCTTGAGTTTTCTTTTTCCGTGGCTTTGTGGTCTGGAAACAGAAGAAGATGCCCTCTTCTTTATTTCCAGAGTGGGTTGTCATCCTCAAATCCTTCCCTGGATCATATCATTTCCATCCTAGCCCAATCCCAAAATTCTTTTGTTAGGGAATATTCCTTTTTCTATTAAAGGAATAACCCTGTCTACCCTAGGTTGTGAAGCGACCTATATTTCCATCACTACTAAAATTCCCAAATAATTCTCATAAATTGTTTGGCTCCTATCTTCATCAAATATGGCAAAACTTTTCTTTGCCATGTTCAAAAATATTCCTCCAATAATTATTTTCCCATTATGCCCTAAATGGCACTTTGTGAATCAAGTGCAATTTTCTTTTTCCCAATTGACCTCAAAATCCTTGGACATCTTTGCTTGACCATATCGTTGCCACATGTCAAATGCAACCTCATTTGCCTAGTAGTCATTTAATTATGATTTTCCAAAGTTTCTGTCCAGAAAGAAACTTTGTGAAGGAGGTACAAGCTAGGAATATTCAAATGAGTTGCAATTTTGCATGGTCCTTCATATCATCAAATCATATCCCTTCACTAAAGTAGAGCTCATGTCATGCCTCCATGTGATCTCATCTTCAATTCTTGTATTCTGTCCGAAATTTCAGCTTATGAAGGAAATATATTTTATCTTGCTCCATTATGGCTGTAAGTTTTCCTTGGCCTTCTCTTATCCATATAACCTATCTCCACCCAATTTGTGCATATTTCATCTGGCCATTTTCTCTCTAGAATTTTTGCAAGTTTCTGGTCAGTGGAAATGTTTGTGAAGGAAGTACCATTTTGGTTTATCCAATTGGTATGAAACCTTTACAGCATCTTCATATGACCAAATCATCTAGCCTTGCCCATTTTAAGCTCAAGTGGTTACTCCTAGTGAGTGCCACTTCATCATCTCTATTCTGGACCAGTTTATGCATTTGCAAAGCAAGTGTATTAATTCTTGATCCAAATCACCTCAACTTTTCCAGAACCGTAGTCCTTCCTAATCTAAACCTCCCAGACAACACCATTTGACCCAATTAGCTCCCTGTTGATCAACAGTACTCAGCCAAAACTGATACAGCAAACTTTAGTCGATCTCTCACATTTCTCCTTGGCACTTCTGCATGATCTATCACCTCCCTTGGCCTCTAGTATGCAGGGACTAATCACTAGACATCTCAGGGCAGCCATTTGGCTCTTCTTGACACTAGCCCACGCGGTGACTACCTTCTTGGCACGCCATGGACGCGAGCTGAGCGGCGTTTTGCTCGGGCCCCTCCTCTGTTCGTCGTGCTCACGCGCCTCGCCGTGTCCAACAGCTAGCCCGCGTTGTCGCTGTTCCCCTGGAGCCGTCTCCCCCTCCCGAAGCCTCCTCACTGGCGCTCGTCGCCGTGCGCCCACAGGCGAACTGTAGCTTACCGGCTCTGCTCGCACCGTGGTAGCTTCCCTCTCTTGTCCCTGAGCTCCCTTTGTCTGCGTGATCTCTGCGGCTCGTCCGTTCCCTCACCGTCGTCTTCCCCGAGCTCATGCGCGAGCACACGCGTCTGCGGCGCCATCCACACGTCCGCGGCGATGCAAGCTCGGCCATGACCTTGCATGGCTATAAGTAGCCCCTCCCCGCGCAGCCAGAGCACTCCAGCAGCCTCACCTCGCTCCCAGGAACCTTCCTAGACTCTCCATTAGCCTCCAGGAGCTCTCCTCGCCCTCCCTTGTCACCATGGCCGCCGCCTCGGCCGTTTCAAATTCGGGGCCAGTCGAGCTTCCCCCTCCCTCCTGACCCCACCAGAGGAGTCCCCTCGACCCCCTGATCCTCCCCACCTACTTGCCCCTCGCCGGAGTGCCTCGTAGCCCCGTAGCCCAACCCCACCCAAGCCGCCGTCCGCCCCATCTCCAGTTGTCGCCTCCCAGTTCCTCCTCGATGTCCGTGTCCAGCCGTGAAGGAGGCGGCG
Organism: Triticum dicoccoides; assembly: GCF_002162155.2. Taxonomy (NCBI): domain Eukaryota; kingdom Viridiplantae; phylum Streptophyta; class Magnoliopsida; order Poales; family Poaceae; genus Triticum; species Triticum dicoccoides. The sequence continues at coordinate 308,211,675 of NC_041381.1, forward strand.
TCCTCCCCCGAGCTCGTCGGTGGCCGTGGCGTCCCAAATGATGCCCGGAGTTGCCGGAGTCCTCGCCGGTGCGCGCGGCCTCCTCTGTTCTGGAGCCGGCGTCGGGAGGAAGAAGAGGAGGAGCGGGAGGAGAGAGAGGAGGGAGTGGACCAGATGGTGGGACCCCCTGGTCAGCCACTCGGCGTTGACCCCGCCCGGTCCAGCTGGATAAGTGACAGGCCCCACAGCCCATGGGACCCACCCGTCAACGACCTCGCGCTCGGCCCCGCCTCTGATGACGTGGAAAGTGGAGACGTATTTTGGGCGTGTGTGTTTCAACTTATGAAAGCGTATTTCTAGTTTACGCCTCTGCCTTATCCACTCAGGGACCCGTCTGTGAATATTATTTTTATAGAAAAGTCCCTGATCTTCTGCACATCATAACTCCGCAACCGTAACTCCGAATGAGGTGAATCCAAAGCCCACTTCTTTGTTTCGTCGAGCCCGTTCCGATGGAACCATTTTCACTATGTTTCAACATTCTGAAAATGACCATTTTTTCCCTTGCCCCAATCAGCCCCCTTTGAGAGGGAACGTTTTCCGGTGAATCTTTCCGTGGCTTCACCGCATGTAACGACCCGGATGCAACTTTCCATATTCGTAACTCCGACTCTTGCCTTTTCCGGAGATGCGATATGTTATTTTCCTTTGTGGTTGGGTTTTTGTCTTTTGTTTTGCTTTTTGTTCTTGTTATGCATCTCGTCTCATGTCATCATCTGCATTTCATCCGCATGTTTTTCAAAACTTGCATCCGTTCGTGTGTCCCCGGTTCTCTCCGTTGTCCGTTCCGAGCCCAGACACACTCGCACGCGCCCGCGGCACCTCCAAAATATTATTTTATAAGTGGCATAAAAATGTTCTCGGAATGGGATGCAACTTGTCGTGCGGTCTTATTACAGTGTAGACAGAGCGCCTGCCAAGTTTCATCGCATTCAGAGTTCGTTTGACTGCCCAACCGTTAAATATATAACCGCGATATAGTCGGTCTATCGTCGGACGTTTTCGGTATTCAGAAACTGTTGCCGGGCCTCTCTTCTCTTCTCTCCTCTCATCTCGAGGCCTCTCTTCACAGCCCGTCTAGCCCTCCTACACTTCCCCTCGATCCGGAGCCGTCTGATGTCGATCCGAGGCATCAAAACGCTCCAAAAAACCCCTAGAGACTAAACCCTAGCCCCCTTTCCTATTTAAACCCACCCCCTTCCAAATATGGCACCCCTAACCCCTCTCCTCCTCGTTTTCGCAGCCTCCTCCCACCTCGGGGCCGCGCCGCCGCCTTCCCCCTCCAAATCCGGCGCCAGCCACCTCTCGGGTGCCACATGGCAGCTCCCCATTGGCCAGCTGCCGCCGCGCAGCCTCCCTCACCCAGCTGGAAGGCGCCACATATCCCTGCCTCGCTTCCCCCACCAGTCAGCGCCGCCGGGACCCAGATCGGGCCCTGGGAGGCCCGCCAAGCCCATTGGGGGCCGTCCCCGAGCCCGTGCCCCTGTGCCTCGTCGATCCAGGGAGGAGAGGAGCTCCTCCCGTTCGCCTCGCCGCCGCCCGATGCGCCGCCGGCCGCCGCGCGCCTCCGCCTCAGCCTCGTCCACCTCCGCCGCCCCCGAAGCTTCTAACTAGGCCGGAACCCCGCCGCCCTCTCCTTCTTTGTCCTTCCTTCTCCCTCTCCCTCATGGCTTCTCTCTCTCCTTCCCCGCAGGTCCCTGCCGCCCTAGGAGCTCCGCCCGTCGCCGGCTGGCCTCGCTGTCGCCGGGAACGGAGCCGCCGTGTCCAGATCTGCTCGTCCCCGACCGGATCCGCGCCCCCGGCTCCCTCCCGCGCCTCCCCGGACCTCCTCCCCTCGCCGGGGTGGCCCTCGTCGTCGGTGCTCGCCTGCACGCCCGCATCGCCCGTGCCCATTGACCGCGTTGCCCGCGTGGGCCACGCCCTCCCGTGTGGGCCGGCCTCGTCCGCAGCAAGGCCCAGCCCAGCCGCGCCTTGCCCTGCCGCTTGGGCCTCTTCCTCTCCAGATCCGGCCTGCCTCGCTTCCTCACCGACCGGGCCGAAGCCCAAGGGTGAGCAGCCCCCCCAGCCCTCCTATGCACTGCTAGCCCAATCTGTTTCGGCCCGATTCATGTTTTTTTCTGCGAAACGATTTTAGCATTATTCCAGTGATTTACTATTTTACAGAAAACCCCCTGTTGTTCATACATTTAATAACTCACAAACTGTGCATCACATGTAAATAATTTATATATGTAAATGCTCAGAAAATTGTGTAGATTAATAATATGCCACTTTCATCTATGTTAAAAATGTTTAACATGCTGTTTGTGTTTATTTTGCATAATGCCATGTTAAAATGCTTTAATTCATAACCAAATAATCGTAGCTCGGTTTTTAATAAACTTTATATGTAAATGGGGTGGAAAAATGTCTAGTTTAACATGGTCCGCTTTATTTTACTGTTTAACAAATCTAAAATATGGTTTAGGGCAGAACAGTACCAAATTAATAATTTGCATATGGGGATTTTCTGGACTTGTTGTTTGTTGTTCCGGCCTCATTTAAACTTGTCTAGATAGGTAGTTTTTCATATGCTTCACCCCTTGCCATGTTTAACAACATTTAACATGGTTGTGTACCTAAACGAGAGCGAACTAAATAACTCAGATGTGGTGTTTCATCAATATGCAACTCGTTGCATATTGATCTCCACTTAACTTGTAGTATTGTTTGTTGCACTTTGCCATGCCATGCCTTATTAAACTGGACATGCATCATACTTGTTTGTGCATCATGCCATGTTTATGCTTGTGCATTTACCATGTTGTTTGTTTCTTTCCGGTGTTGCTTCTTAGTTCCAGTAATGTTGCGATTGTGAGGATTCGTTCGACTACTCCCGTTCGTCTTCTTCATGGACTCGTTCTTCTTCCTAGCGGGATTTCAGGCAAGATGTCCGCTACCCTGGATCTCACTACTATCATTGCTATGCTAGTTGCTTCGTTCTATCGCTATGGTGCGCTACCTATCACCTGTTTATCAAGCCATCCCAAATTGCCATGAACCTCTAACCTTTGACACCCTTCCTAGCAAATCGTTGCTTGGCTATGTTACCGCTTTGCTCAGCCCCTCTTATAGCGTTGTTATTTGCATGTGAAGTTGAAGATTGCTCTATGGTGGACAGGATTTTGGTTGGGATATGACAATATCTCTTATATTATTAATGCATCTATATATTTGGTAAAGGGTGGAAGGCTCGGCCTTATGCCTGGTGTTTTGTTCCACTCTTGCCGCCCTAGTTTCCGTCATACCGGTGTTATGTTCCCGGATTTTGCGTTCCTTACGCGGTCGGGTGATTTATGGGACCCCCTTGACAGTTCGCCTTGAATAAAACTCCTCCAGCAAGGCCCAACATTGGTTTTACCATTTGCCTCACCACCACCTATATTTCCCTTGGGAGTAATTAACCCAAGGGTCATCTTTATTACAGCCCCCCGGGCCAATGCTTGTCTAAGTGTTGGTCCGAACTAGAGCCCTTTGCAGCGCCCCCTCAGGGAAACTTGAGGTCTGGTTTTAGTTGTACGGATTGCTCATCCGGTGTTGCCCTGAGAACGAGATATGTGCAGCTCCTATCGGGATTGTCGGCGCATCGGGCGGTCTTGCTGGTCTTGTTTTACCATTGTCGAAATGTCTTGTAAACCGGGATTCCGAGTCTGATCGAGTCTTCCTGGGAGAAGGTCTATTCCTTCGTTAATCGTGAGAGCTTGTCATGGGCTAAGTTGGGACACCCCTGCAGGGTATAATCTTTCGAAGCCGTGCCTGCGGTTATAGGCAGATGGGAATTTGTTAAAGTCCGGTTGTAGATAACTTGACACCAGATCCGAATTAAAACACATCAACCGCGTGTGTAGCCGTGATGGTCTCTTTTTGGCGGAGTCCGGGAAGTGAACACGGTTTCTGGGTTATGCTTGACGTAAGTAGGAGTTCAGGATCACTTCTTGATCATTGCTAGCTTCACGACCATTCCGCTTGCTCTCTTCTCACTCTTATTTGCGTATGTTAACCACCATATATGCTTAGTTGTTGCTGCAGCCTCACCACTTTACCCCTTCCTTTCCCTTTAAAGCTTTGCTAGTCTTGATACCCATGGTAATGGGATTGCTGAGACCTCGTGGCTCACAGATTACTACAACAACAGTTGCAGGTACAGGTTATGCGATGATCATGACGTGAGAGCGATGCTTGCTTGCGTTGAGTTCTTCTTCTACTTCTTCGATCAGGGGATAGGTTCCAGGTCGGCAGCCTGGGCTAGCAGGGTGGATGTCGTTTGAGTTTCTGTTTGTGTTTCATCCGTAGTCGGATAATGCTCTGATGTATTGTGATGTTGTATTCATGTGGCATTGTATGCCTTATGTATGTATCCCCATCTATTATGTAATGTTGATGTAATGATATCCACCTTGCAAAAGCGTTTCAATATGCGGGTCTATCCTTGGTGGGACCTTCGAGTTCCTTTTGGATAGGGTCGCATATTGGGCGTGACACCGCACTTCTCCCCAAAGCCTTTTTCATCCCCAGGAAAGCCACAATCACCATTTGCATGATAGCCATGCAGAAGCATTTGTTTTCAACTTGAATCTTAAATAACTGTTTGTTAGCTTTGCTGCTATTGTCGGTATTTTGGTTATGCTTATGGATCGGTGTTCACCGTCATGCTTTGTTTTTCTTGCACTCTGTTATTATGTTCTTCATGCTAGTACTACTTTAACATTGGCCATGCTTGGTAATAATACATGTTGGTGATGGTCCTCAGTGCATGACTATCATCTGTTTCGAGTACCATTGTTATGCATGTTATTTTGCACCGAGTTGGTTAAATATTTGCATGGTAGTTTTATCATTTGCATGATATTTATTATTGATGCTAGTGTTCATGTCATTCTATGAGTAGTGTTCTAGTTGTGATATTCATGCTCATTAGTATGCCATGCTCATCTGGTTAAATGATTAGATGTTGTTATTATGCTCGTTTATTATGTTGCACCCTCATGCTCATGTTGATATCATGTTCATGCATTGTAGTTGCATCATGTTATTTTATCATGGCTCATGATATTGCATTCAAGTTTAACCGGATTAAATTGATCTTGAACAACTGTTGGCTGAGTCATGGTGCCACCAAATCAAGCTGACCAGTGCAACCACATTTGCCTTTTCTATGGGGAAGGCCCTAATGGGTCTATTTTCATGCCTCTCGCCGGCGCCTCCAACGTAGGGAAGGTTATGCCCGGGCGCTACCTTGGCCAGGTAGGACGGCATAAGCCTTGTGAGCCCGAGTTGTTTGCGTGCTTTGTCCCCGTTTGGGACCATTTTTGCCACGGCGGTGGCTGTAAGACCTTTGGTAGGCATGGGCCACCCAGGACTGAACCCAAAAAGGGGTGTTGGTCGGAGTGGTCGGGAGAGTGCGATAGCAATAGATCGGATTTGTCGGAACATCGTTGGTCCACCCGAATGGGAGTGCGTGGCCATGTGTTTCGTGGTGTGGGTACAGTGCGCTACCTCTACAGAGAGAGAGAGAGAGAGTGTGTGTGTGTTAAATCTGTCGACAGCCGCGCCTGTGGATATGGGCCCAGTTCCTGTCGGTCACACTGTGGGTTAATAGTAATAATAATGTGCTTAATAACAACCCTGCTTTGATGATGAAAGAAGTTGGTTGATATTTATGTGATCATGAGAGGATCACTGTGATATCGTGAATACCAACTTGTTGGATATTTGTGATGTTATGCGAGAGTCAAGGGTAAAGGTCAAGCTCCTTGTGGTCATAAATGATTACTACGGTATTGTTAATACCAAGCTTGATTGGATCCTGAGATGATTGTGTGATATCCGTGATGGTAAGTGATACAGGTGATGGTTACAAGGTAACCCGAACAGAGTAAGTTGGTGCATGATAGTTTCATCATGTTGCATGCTAGTATCATCATGTTCATATGTTTATGCCATGATCGTATTGTTCTAACGGTATCATCTTGTTCATGCTATGATTGATCTGATAGTATCATGTTAATCCTTGTTAACCTGTAATTGCCATGCTATTGTTTGTCTTGATTGCTTTGGTTGCTGTGAGCTTGCAAGTACATTCAATGTACTGACCTGGCGTGTCATGCCAGTTTGCAGGTTATGCCGGATATGATTGCTTGTTTTCCGTGGATCCCTTGTTTGCGCGCTAGGATAAGCGTTCCAGCCAGAGTCCCTGCAGAGTGGAGTTCACCACCGTTGTCGCTTTTCCGCTACCAGTAGTCATTCCGCTACATCGTGTTGTTCTTCTGCTTGCATGGAGCAACCGTGGCAGGCGTAGCGTTGCCGTGCCGATGTAACCCCCCTTGTACCCAATATATATTGCAATAAAGAGCTGGTTTGTTCTATGCTAAGCAGTGTCGTATTCCAGAAGACTTATCCTCGATCTCTGGGCTGGAATACGGGGCATTTCAGCTTCTCTGAGCCGGGGTGCCACAGTTTCTTTGTCGTTTTAATGAAGAGAGGCGTAAGGCCATTGGTGAAGAAGTGGCCCGGCTCTTGGCGGGTGGGTTCATTGTTGAAGTTTTTCATCCTGAGTGGTTGGATAACCCGGTGCTGGTCCTTAAGAAGAACGACACTTGGCGTATGTGTGTGGATTACACGGACTTAAACAAGGCTTGTCCGACTGATCCTTTTGCACTCCCCCGTATTGATCAAATTATTGATGCTACGGCGCGTTGTGAGCGTTTGAGCTTTTTGGCTGCTTATTCTGGTTATCATCTGATCAAGATGGCAGTTAAGGACCAGGAGAAAACAACTTTCGTCACTCCATTTGGAGCCTTCTGCTATGTCTCTATGTCTTTCGGGCTCAAGAGCGTCCAAGCGACTTACCAGCGATGGGTGCAAAATTTTCTTCATGATCAGATTGTGCGCAATGTTCATGCATATGTGGATGATATTGTGGTGAAATCCAGAATGAAGGAAACCTTGATAGATGATTTAAGGAAACCTTTGACAATCTCCGGGTCTACAAGATGATGCTTAACCCGACCAAGTGCGTTTTTGGTGTGCCAGCAGGCAAGCTTTTTGGTTTTCTGGTTTCTAACAGAGGCATTGAAGCTAGCCCGGAGAAGATCAAGGCCATTACTTCCTTGGCTAAACCGACATGTATCAATGATGTCCAACGTCTGGTGGGTCGTATTGCGGCTCTAAGCCGGTTCATAAGCCGGTTAGGAGAGAAGGCTATCCCTTTGTATCAGATGATGAAAAAGACAGATAATTTTGTATGGAGTGATGCTGCTAATGAAGCATTTGAAGCCCTGATGAAACAGCTAGCTGTGCCACCAGTTCTTGCTGCTCCTATTGATAAGGAGCCATTGTTGTTATATGTGGCTGATAATGCGCGGGCTGTCAGCATAGCTATTATGGTGGAATGGAAGGAGGCAGGCAAGGAATACCCGGTTCAGAGGTCGGTTTATTACATCAGTGAAGTGCCTATTGAGTCCAAGCAGAGGTATCCACACTGGAAGAAGCTTGTATATGGGGTGTTCATGGCCACCCGGAAGCTTAAGCAATATTTTTTGGGTCATCCTATTACTGTGGTTAGTTCTGCTCCCTTAGGGGATATTATTAAAACAGACAAGCCACAGGTTGGGTAGCCATGTGGGCTATTGAGCTTGGACCTCATGGTTTGAATTATGTGCCTCGCACGGCTATCAAGTCTCAAGAACTTGTGGATTTCATCAATGACTGGACAGAGCTGCAGATGCCTGAAGAGAAGCCAGATAACACATATTGGACTATTCACTTTGATGGGTCCAGGCAATTGGAGGGCTCGGGGGCTGGAGTTGTCTTAGCTTCCCCTCGAGGTGAAATTTTTTGTTATGTTCTACGGTTGATGTTCCCTTGCACTAACAATGCAGCTGAATATGAGGCCTTGCTCCATGGTCTTTGGATGGCTAAGGAGATGAACTTAAGCCGGGTGAGGTGCTTTGGCGACTCAGATCTGGTAGCTCGGCAAGTTTATGGCACTTGGGTTTCTAAGGACCCGCTCATGGCAGCTTATCATTGAGAGGTTGATGCTATTGTGGGTCACTTCAAGGGTTATCAAGTTGAACATGTTGATCGCAGGAAAAATGAGGCGGCTGATGCTTTAAGCTGGTTAGGATCCCAGTGTAAGCGGGTGCCACCAAACACTTTCCTAGATATTCTGCATAACCCTTCTGTCAAATTGTCTACAGAGGAGGATCTTGCTATTCCTGATCCGGAGGCGCAATCACTACTAGAAAAACCCCTACTAATGGCTCACCTATTATGGCTATTAATGGCGCATCTGTGGTGCGCCATTGATAGCACGCCATTAGTAATTTTTACTAATGGCACACCACCTGGTGCGCCATTAGTATCTGGTATACTAATGGCGCACCTCGGGTGCGCCATTAGTATATGCCAGGGTGCGCCATTAGTATGCCTCCCAGGGGCCATGTATACCCAGGTGCTTTGGCATACTAATGGCGCACCACCTCTGGATGCGCCATTAGTAACCGCGGCATACTAATGGCGCACTGCCCAGTGATGCGCCATTAGTATGCACTGTCATACTAATGGCGCACTGTCATGTGATGCGCCATTAGTATGAATATTAGGTTTTTTTTTTATTTTTTGTTTTTTTGTTTTTTTGCACAGGTTACAAAATGTATAGTTTGACAAAATATAGACAGCACACATCAACAACAGATTCATCAAATGTATAGTCTTTGAATACAATTCATCATATTAGTCTCCGAATTGAAAAGACCGAACAAAGATAGAACATTATATTACAAGTCTCGAGACCGCGAGTAGCAAGTCTGTCTTCACATTACAAGTTGATATCGATCATCTAAACTACCATCACATAGAAGAGAGCTGCGGTCATCACGATGAGCATCATCACGATGAAACTCGTCTTCATCCTGTTCCTCCAACGCTCCCTCCCCTCTCCCGCTAGATAGCGGGCGTATCTAGATTCGGCCTCGGCCCTAGTGGTGTACCCTTTGTAACTGTTACCGCTGAATCGGTGAACCTGTCTCCGACACTCCTCGCAGTCATCGTAGACTCCGGGAACCTTACCCTTGTACACGACATACGTCGGCATCGCTATGCACTAGCCAAACGAAACGTTAGTACCAATTCACAGACAATACATAAGCAATATATAAGTATGCAACAGAACGATCGGAAGAGAAAAGCAAGACATTAATAGCATCGATTACATCTAAGTTGAATGACTCTCGAAACCAAAGAGACATACTACAAGTTCATTAAAGTTTAATTACAACATGAGCCAATCGATGTTTCAGAACTAGACAACTCGACTCAAGGGACCGGAGCGTGGATGAAGCCGCCGTCTATCGTGGGAGTCATGAAAGAACGGGCGTTGTCATCCTGCATTTGTAGCATTGTGTCGATGTCACTGTTGGACGGTTGATTTCTAAGGTAGAACTGCCCCGAGGTACGAAGGACATCTTGATGGATGATTTCCGCAAACTCCGACTAGATGCGAAAGAATTCTTGTCGGAGGTCCGAGTCCTGGATTGCCGACACGCTCGCGGCCCAATCTTTGAGTTTACTCGGTAGAAGAAGTTGATGATGGTCCCGTACGATCGCCCGCATGTGATGGATGGCGTAGTAGGCACCCTTCTAACTGCCAGGCGGCTGCTTGACGCAGCAGAACGTCGTATTGTGGGAGAACACGTGCTTGCCGTACTTACGAATAGGCCTGGTGAAGGTGCCTCCAGATTGGGCGTAGCCGGGGAGAACATCATCAAGAACCTTCTTGACATTTGTGTAGTCTACGTTCGACTGACGGTCCGGGTCGAAATACGTGGCCATAGAATATTTGGGGCTTCGAAGTTCAACACTTGCCACTGGCTCGCATCCTTAGGGTGACTCAGCATCTTGTCTTTTTTATCTATCTCCGGATCATTTGCGTCATCTTCTCGCTTCTTCTCCTCCCTATCCGCGTGCCAACGCAGGAGCTTTGCTACCTTAGGGTCCGCGGAATACCGCTGCAGACGAGGAGTGATCGGAAAGTACCACACCACTTTTTGAGGAGCTTTCTTCCTCTTCTTGTATCTAGTGACACCGCACACCGGACATATGGTAGACTCCGCGTGCTCATCCCGATAAATGATGCAATTGTTCATGCACACATGGTATTTCATGTGCGATAAATCCAGAGGACACACGATTTTCTTTGCCTCCTCCAAACTAGTCGGGCACTTGTTCCCCTTGGGAAGACATTCGTGCCAGAATGACATGTTCTCGTCGAAGCATGCGTCGGTCATTTTGTGTTTTACCTTCATCTCCAGAGCCATGAGCGTTACTTTCAGGCGGGTATCCTCGGGCCTGCATCCTTCATACAATGGAGTAACCGCGTCTAACTCAAGTTGATCCATCTTGGCTTTCTCTCGGGCGGCAGCTCTTGCGTTATCCGTCTGCTTGAGAAGCAGCTCTTGAATATGAGGGTCCTGCACAGAGCCCATCGATGATCCAGCGTCGTCTGCTCCGCTGGCATCATCATCATGTCCTGCATCTTCTACATCATGACTGTGTACAGCATCACCGTCGTGATCATCTCCTGGGGATTCTTCATCTTCTCGCCCCCCCGAGCTGCGGTGGTTGTCTTGTTGCCCTTCCTCATTTCTTGCCCGGCCCCCATGGACGACTTCGTAGTCATCTTCATCACCTTGCCACCGATAGCCATCCATGAAACCACGCAAGAGCAGGTGGTCCCGCACCTGCCCAGAATCCGGGTCCGCAATAAGGCTATTCAGCTTGCATCTTCGACACGGACATCTTATCTCCGTCTCGTTCTTTTGAAGCATCTCGGCCTTTGCGGACCTCAAAAACCTATTCACGATGCCTTCGGTCATCGTGCGGACCATGGTCGCCTGTGGGGTAGAGCAAAACGATATTTTAGAACCAAGAAAAAAAATTGGCATGACTTTCCCTAAAAATAGGACCAAAAAGAATGCTTAATGCCAAAATTCTCGCCGAAACGGAAATGAATCAACATTCTGGCAAAATATTGGCAACTATCGCATTTCAAATACTGGTACACCTCCAAACACAAACATATATGCAACACCACAAACATATGCAACACCACGAACATACATAGATCTAGCTAGGCCATAAAAAGTGCATGTGCACATTGTTGTAGGGAGAACAACATAAATATAGCTTCCCCCCTTACTTACCTAGCAAAACAAGGTAACTTAACACTTAATTTGAATGAATCTATGGTGGAAATGAGGTGAAAAAGAGGAGGCACCCGAGACAAGGAGGAGGCGGTGGAGAGAATGAAGTGGGGAGAAAGTGAGTGTGGGAGGAGAGGCTGTCCAAAATATCTTGTTGCTGCCCACTTACTAATGGCGCACCAGCAACAAATGCGCCATTAGTAATCCAGGTTACTAATGGCGCACCCCCAGATGGTGCGCCATTAGTACTTTTGCAAAAAAAGGAATAAAAACAATAATAAAAAAAATAACATTAGTGGCGCACCTTCCGGCCGGTGCGCCATTACTAGTTACAACTAGTAATGGCGCACCACCAGAGGATGCGCCATTAGTATGTTTGGACAGGCGCACTAGTTCAAAAAAAATCGGTACTAATGGCGCACCATGAGCAGGGTGCGCCATTAGTAGTTTCAACACTAATGGCGCATCAGGGTGTGGTGCGCCATTAGTATATACTAATGGCGCACCACATGTCTGGTGCGCCATTAGTGTCAATTCCATCTATAGCCCTTTTCCTAGTAGTGAATTGGTGGCGGCTCTTCATGCGATTCATGATTGGACAGTTCCATATTTGGCTTATATGACCCGGGGCGAGTTACTTGAGGATGAAACTTTGGCCAGGCAGATAACCCGGCGGTCCAAGTCAATGACTATCGTTAATGGAGAACTGCATCATCGCAGTGTCACAGGGGCGTTTCAATGTTGTGTTTGTCCTAAAGAAGGCTGTGAGATTCTGTGAGAGATTCATGAAGGAGATTGTGGCCATCATACCGGCTCTAAGTCTCTTGTGGCTAAGGCTTTTCTTCATGGATTTTATTGGCTGACGGCTCACGCTGATGCGGAGGATCTCGTCAATAAATGTGCTGGTTGTCAGAAATTTTCATGACGAGCTCATGTGCTGGCTCAAGAATTGAGGATGATTCCAATTACTTGGCCATTTGCAGTCTGGGGGCTTGATATGGTTGGGTCTTTCAAAAGGTCCAATGATAAAAAGACACACCTCCTGGTGGCGGTTGACAAATTTACAAAGTGGGTTGAGGCAGAGCCGGTCACTAAATGTGACGCGGGGACGGCGGTTCAATTCATCAAAAAGGTGATTTTTTGTTTTGTCTTTCCCCACAGTATCATAACTGATAATGGCACTAATCTATCCAAGGGTGCTATGAAAGAATTTTGTCAACGTGAGCATGTCCGGCTTGATGTATCATCAGTGGCTCACCCCCAGTCTAATGGTCAAGCCGAGAGAGCCAATCAAGAGATATCGAGAGGCATCAAGCCCCGGCTTATGGTCCCCTTACAGAGGACTCTGGGTTGTTGACTGGAGGAGTTACCTTCTATGTTACGGAGCATTAATACCACCCGCAACAGATCTACGGGTTACACGCCTTTCTTCATGGTTTACGAAGTAGAGGCGGTTCTCCCTAGTGACATCCATCACGACTCGCCCCGCGTGGCAGCTTATGTTGAAGTTGACAATGAAAAGGCACGGCAGGAAGCACTTGACCTATTAGATGAGGAGCGTGACATCGCGGCGGCTCATTCAGCGATTTACCAGCAAGATATGCGCCGTTATCACAGCCGCCGGGTTAAGACTAGAACTTTTCAAGAAGGTGACCTGGTGCTCCAGCTTTTCCAGGATCAAACTAATATGCACAAGCTATCCCCATCTTGGGAAGGACCCTTTGTGGTCAGCAAGAATTTGAACAATGGGTCATACTGCCTTATCGATATTCGAGACCACAAGGACTCATGTAAATCGGAGGAGGAGACCCGCCGACCGTGGAATATTTCTCATCTCATCTTCGAGACCACAAGGACTTACTATACCTGAGCCACTGGCTCTTATGATGTACATATTTTGACAATGTATATATTATGTTCAATATAATAAAGCCGGCATCCCTGATAATTCAGGGCCTCTGTCATTTCATTTCAAAGAATAATGAGTCTTTTTATTACACTTATGGTCACTTGGGGGCTTCCTGCTCATATTTGAAGCATAGCAGTGAATATCCCTCTTGATCGGCTCAATGCCACAATCATGGTCGCTTGGGGGCTTCCTGCTCATATTTGAAGCATAGCTGTGAATATCCCTCTTGATCGGCGCAATGCCAAAAGTTATGGTCACTTGGGGACTTCCTGCTCGTATTCGAAGAATAGCTGTGAATAT
>NC_041381.1:308225351-308288347 GCF_002162155.2 Triticum dicoccoides
TCCTGCTCGTATTCAAAGCGTAGCTGTGAAGATCCCTCTTGATAGGCGCAATGCCACATTTATGGTCACTTGGGGGCTTCCTGCTCATATTCAAAGCATAGCTGTGAATATCCCTATTGATCGGTGCAATGCCAAAACTTATGGTCACTTGGGGGCTTCCTGCTCGTATTCGAAGCATAGCTGTGAATATCCCTCTTGATTGGCGCAATGCCACATTTATGGTCACTTGGGGGGCTTCCTGCTTGTATTCAAAGCATAGCTGTGAATATCCCTCTTGATCGGCTCAATGCCACAAACCACTTTGGGGCTTCCTGCTCATTGAGCATAGATGTGAATATCCCTCTTGGTCCGGCTCATACGCCATGATTACAAAGCATGTGGGGGCTTCCTGTTCCAACGTAGATGTATTCACCAAAGAGAGCATAGCGTTACTACCCTCGTGAGCTAGCTTTGGACGTTAAGTCGTCAGCATATGATAATATTAAAATACTTGGAAGTTTCGTCTTCTAAGTTTTGGGTAATCACCCTTACTACACTAGTATGGTAAGCCGGCAGTGCGATCAAATATTACAGGTATGGTGTTCATTGATTTTGTATCGTAATGATTAAACCGACCCTGTTATGACATGTTTTAGTTACCAGTGGTTTATATAGGGTATTATGACCCGCCCTGCAGTAAACCGCCGGGGCACTTGTAATCTACTTGTGTGCAGGATAATGATAAATCTTCTCTGCATAAATCGACATTATCATAACCACCAAATGGTAGCTTTTCAATTGGTCGATCAAATAGTGTTGCACAAAACAAAAACGTGCATGATGCCAGGATAGATCAAAGTTTCACTAGCCTATTACATGACTTAGTGAGCCAAACAGATCAAGTGTTTTCAGAAGTTCAAATATTTGAACCGTCCAGCGGCTCAATCTTCTTGGTCTTGACGACTTGAAGCTTCTGGATCATCCTTCTCTGGTTCTTTGTCCTCCATCGTGTGGAAGTTGGGTGATGACCAGTCAATGCCACGCACGGCTTGGAATTCAGCCCCATCATCTATAAGGTTGGACGGATCAACTTCAGGGGCAAAAGTATGCTTACGGATTGGGGGAATCAGTTCCATCACTTTATAAGCCAGTGTAGGCCTCTTTTGGTTTTCTGCATCATAAGCTAGCTGATATTTTGAGAGATTTGTTTCATGAGCAACCAGAGTTGCCAGAGGACGTATCTCTTTAACACAGGCAGCAAAGTCTTTCTGGTCAAAAGAAGTGCCATCCTCTCTCAAGCTTGGATACCCAGTAACTACCTCGGCCGGGTCTAGCTCTGGTAACCATGCCTTTGCATGGCTCAAGGCCGTCACGCCGGCTCTTGCACATGACCGTTTATCTCTTGAATCCTCGTGGGAAGAATTGACAGTTTTTTCAAGACGTCATTCAGCAGATTGGGTCGTTGATTTGTTGGAGAAATCATGGCTAGCGTGCGCTGAGTTCTGGTACATAGCTGTTCAACAAGCGTATATATGTCTTTAAGTTTTACCAGCGTATCTTGACTAAGGTTGCTGCTCCTCGGACCTGTGTAATAATCATGGAGTGATCAGCGGTGGTTTATGATATAAAAAGAAGAGATTCAATTTTGATGCTGGTGAGGCGGCTCACCAAATATAGCAGAAACCATCTGGGATACACGGTATTTTAAACCGGTAAGCTCAATCGTCACCTCTTCAAGAGCCGCCTCCGCCTTTTTTGCCCGCTATGTCAAGGCAGTTTTCTCTTCAGCCCAGGGGTTTCTTTCAGCCTCAAAACCAGTCTTCAGTTTTTTCATCTCAGATTCTTGATTCTGCAGCCGAGTCTTTTCATCAGCCAATTGCGCTTCGAGTTGAGCAGTGGTGTCCTGTACAAGCACAGAGTCGTAAACACATTCATATTCAGGTTACAAAAATATAAGTCCCAAGCCTTTTGCAAGCAACAACACTTGGCACTTGGGGGCTAATGCGTACCGAAAACAATTCTTCATACAACGACTCATATGAATAAAGTCCCAAGCACTTTGCAAGCAAGAGTACTTAGCACTTGGGAGCTAATTCATATTGCTCGTGTTTCATTGCTCCTTTATGATGACCCGGTTGTGGCGCCAACAACCACAGCCGGCTCATGGGGGCTACTCGAGTAAAGCTTTGATTTATAAAATGATGAACAAGTACCAGTTCATTCATGCTGATTAAACCGGCCCTTGGGGGCTATGGATGCAAGATTGATCATTAAAGACCCGGTATAATACTAATGAAAGCTAGCCTTTGAAGGATTCTACCAAAGATGTTTTTTATATTCATGGTTATTTTAAGTCTACATCATATTCAGTCCTATCATACACAGTGGACTTGGGGGCTGATAGGAGATGTATAATTCATTAAAGCAGGAATTCATACCTCATATTTTTTGATGCACCTGCTTCACCATATCAATTTCAAGGTCGCGGCTGGTATGCACCTAGTTGAGATAACCAGAGAGCACTTCACTGACACTTAATTGAGAATAGTTGGTGATGTCAAATCTCACTTTCCGCCTCTCAGTAAGTTCCTCTTTGGCAGAATGTTTGGCTAAGGCAGTAGGTTTTCCCGACTCTCAAAAACTGGTGCCAGTGATCAGGACATCTTCACTATGCTCTTCTGACGGTTTAAGTGGGCTCGATGATTCGGTGTTCAAAGGATCGATATTTGTGTGGTCATGGGAGAGATCAAGAATTTCCGGCGGGGCATCATGGGCAGGTTCTTTCGGTTGTTTCTTAGAAGCGTCTGATGCTGGGACTTGCTACTCCGGTTCATGGACTTTAGGATCGTCAGTCGGCTTGGTCAACTTTGCCTTCTTGTTAGGCTTTTCTTGTCCACTGCACGGGCTATGACAAGTCAGTACAAGTATACGAGCATAAGGAGGTATAGAGTAAAAAGTTATTGTTGTTACCCAGGGGCAGTTTTGAAAGCCGACAGCTGGGTCTGCGATGAGTCACCGGAGGAAGAGTGGGAAGCCTCCTGGTAGTTTGAATCAGAAAAATTAAGTGGCTGGTGAATGAGACCCACCAGTGGGTAAAAAGAGTTTAAGTTTGGAAGGACCTCGTTTCGGCGTTTTCGTGGAATTGGAGTATTCAGTAAGCCGGAGGATAATTCTTCACCTCTGTTGGTCCAAGTCTGCCGCTGGTTCTCATGCTGTTGTTGCTTCAAAACAAAGTGAGGATCCAAATGAGCTAAAGGGTGTGAAAGCTTACTTTCTGGGTTACCCGTCGAAATTTCTGTCTTCGCTAAGGCTCTGATTCAGAGGAAATAGTCATTACCTGTTCTTCAACTGCTTGGATGGCCCCGTGTCATCCTGACAATAATTAGTGTGAATAAGATAATTGAAAAAGGAGCCAAGGGAGTCAAGGGCTACCTCCGACCTAGAGCTGTCGTTCAGTTCAAACATATTGGAAGCACTTGATTTCTTCTTATTTTTCTTGACAGTTTTCTTGGCAGCCCTGGCTTTTTTGGCAGCTTCATGGTCATATTTCTTCTTCCAAAAATCAGATTCAGCCTGTGAAAGTCATCAAAGTTGAGTTAATAGAATATTTGAAGGATGAGCTAAAAGTAAGTAATTTAGAGACTCACATTCGGTGGCGGGTTAAGTTTGCAGAAAGGATTCAGACCCAGTTTGCTGCAGTCTTCCAAATCTTCATTCAAAAGGATCTTTGTCATTTCATTGATTGCCTCATCGGTTAAACGCACGGAACTGTGGCACAGTGGATCCTTGTAAGTACACATTAAGCTAGGTCGGTGACTCAAGGGTATGATTTGCCAAGAAACCCAGCACCGAACCAAGTCAATGCCAGTTAACCCTTTTCCCGGTAGAGCCTTGACCTTTGCAATGGTGGGAGCAAGCTTTGCACGTTCAGCAGTGGTAAGCTTTTCGGGAAGGTGATGCTTTGGATCAAGATGATGTTCACGATAACCCGACAGTGGATTCTCATCAGCCAGAGAGGTATCTGCTACCTCTTGAGCACTGTGTTGGTTTTCCCTTGAAGAGGAAATGGTGATGCAGCAAAGTAGCATAAGTATTTCCCTTAGTTTTTGAGAACCAAGGTATCAATCAAATAGGAGGCTCCATGCAAGTCCCTCGTACCTACACAAACAAACAAGAACCTCGCAACCAGCGCGATAAAGGGGTTGTCAATCCCTTCACGACCACTTGCAAAAGTGAGATCTGATAGAGATAATAAGATAAGATAAATATTTTTGGTATTTTTAAGATATAGATTGGAAAGTAAAGATTGCAAAATAAAACAGATCGGAAACTTATATGATAAAAGATAGACCCAGGGGCCATAAGTTTCAGTAGTGGCTTCTCTCAAGATAGCATAAGTATTACGGTGGGTGAACAAATTACTGTCAAGCAATTGATAGAAAAGGGCATAGTTATGAGAATATCTAGGCATGATCATGTATATAGGCATCACGTCCGCGACAAGTAGATCAAAACGATTCTGCATCTACTAGTATTACTCCACACATAGACCGTTATCCAGCATGCATCTAGAGTATTAAGTTCCTAAGAACAGAGTAACACATTAAGAAAGATGGCATGATGTAGAGGGGTAAACTCAAGCAGTATGATATAAACCCCATCTTTTTATCCTCGATGGCAACAAAACAATACATGCCTTGTTGCCCCTGCTGTCACTGGGAAAGGACACCGCAAAATTGAACCCAAAGCTAAGCACTTCTCCCATTGCAAGAAATATCAATCTAGTAGGCCAAACCAAACTGATAATTCTAAGACACTTGCAAAGATAACCAATCATATATAAAAAGAATTCAGAGGAGATTCAAATATTTCTCATAGATAAACTTGATCATAAACCCACAATTCATCGGATCTCGACAAACACACCATAAAAAGAGTTACATCAAATAGATCTCCAAGAAGATCGATGAAAACTTTGTATTGAAATTCAAAGAGAGAGAAGAAGCCATCTAGCTAATAACAATGGACCCGAAGGTCTGTGGTAAACTACTCACAACTCATCGCAGAGGCTATGGTGTTGATGTAGAAGCCCTCCGTGATCCCCCCTCCGGCGGAGCGCCAGCGAAGGATCCAAGATGGGATCTCGGGGATACATAAGGCTGCGGCGGTGGAAATAGGGTTTCGTGGTGCTCCTCGATGTTTTTGGGGTACGTAGATATATATAGGCGAAGGAAGTCGGTCAGGGGAGCCACAAGGGGCCCAAGATGGTGGGGGCACCTTGCACCCTCGTGGCCGCCTAGGCTGCTTCTTGACGTCCACTCCAAGTCTCCTGGATTGCGTTTATTCCAAAAAGATCTCTCTCGAAGGTTTAATTCCGTTTGGACTCCGCTTGATATTCCTTTTCTTCGAAACACTGAAATAGGCAAAAAAAAACAGCAATTCAGGCTGGGCCTCCGGTTAGTAGGTTAGTCCCAAAAATGATATAAAAGTGTATAGTAAAGCAGATAAACATCCAAAACGGGTAATATAATAGCATGGAACAATCAAAAATTATAGATAAGTTGGAGACGTATCAGTATCTTTGTAGTAAAACCATGTCTAGTTCCAATCTTTGGGGTGACTCGGCTAGTAAGCATAGGGGAAGATAGCATCTCTTCTTCGTTGTATTGAGATTCCACCAAGTTCCAAGATGGGTCTGTTCGTAAACTCGTTTTGGCGGTTTAAATAAAAGTATTCTCTAAAGAGTTCGACACTGGGCTCCTCTTGAAGGTATACTTCGTAGAAAACTTGAAAGTTGCACATGTTTGACACGGAGTTGGGTCCGATGTCTTGAGGATGAAGTTGAAAGAAGTGCAGAACATCTCGGAAATTTTTTGATCCGGGCAGTGAGAAGCCCCGATTCATGTGATCAGTAAAAATGATGACTTCACCATCCTTTGGGTGAGGTCTTTCTTCGCTTGGTTTGGGGGCGCGCCAATGCATGCTATCTTTTGCTGGAAAAAAGACGATTTTGACAAAGTCTTTGAGCGTGTTCTCAGTAACAATTGAGGGAACCCAATTACATGAGGTGACTGTCTTCGGCGGCATTGTGAAGGAAGAAGCCTAAAAGAAAGAAAATTTGCTTGTTTAAGTTGATTCGTTAGGCCAAAGGTAAACACTACAACAAGTGTTCAGATTGGTGGCTTAAGTGGGGCCTAATTATATATGGATAGTTATAAATCGGCGATGTAAGCCGCCATGACAGCAATGGTATTCAAGATTTGTCAAGAGCGAATTCTATTAAGTGTTGAAGCAAACATGTTTCACAGATTGATGCTAGGATTTCAGATCTGCGACACTTTGGATAATGGAAAATATTTCTGACCTAAATTACAGTGCTCGAGCAGTTCATATGTTCAGATTGGTTTTTTCTTACACGAAGGAGATGATCTAATAAGAAAACAAGTATCACGGCTACCGCTATGTAGGAGAAGTGCTAAGTTTGAATCAAAGCTGCAAGTTACAATGAAGAACAAGGACGAACTCCGATGAACTTGCAGGAAGCCCTAATGCAACCTAAAGTAAAGGGAAGGAGAAGTACTTACTGGATCCACTGGACAATGGAGGGATGTCGCAGCTGCTCTGATCTCGTTCAGGTCAGTGCAGCGGCCAGAGTTGAGGAAGCTGACGAGTTCGGCGGCGATGATGCTCAGGTCAGGTGCGTCGCGACGGGAGAGGTTGAAGATGAGAAGGAGAAGGGGGAAATGAAAAGGCTGTCTAGCCCTATTTATAGAAAGGGGTAATAGGCGGGCACAAGAATCGAGGAGGCCAAAGAATGATTATCTACCTGTTCCAATGCCTCGATTTCCAGGATGGTTATTAAAGATAAGGATCTGTTAGATATGATGTGTATTGTGCAAAATAAGTGGCAGATGATGTCATGGCGGTTTTCCATAATTCTAGGAGATGACGTCATGGCGGGTTACAATATCCCGCGAGAAAAAGTTAAGAAGGATTTTTTCCTAAGTGTTGAAGATTGAAATAAACAACTTCAAATCAACCTGGAGCCTAATGTTGGGGATATAACTATTGGGTATGACCCGCCCAGGAGGGGTTGGGTTATACCAACGGTGGTTCTTTATCACGAAGCCCATGAAGGTATCGAACATGGCGGTTCATGAGGATGACTTACTAAGAGCCCAACTCCCAACGGCGGCTTAAGGTCCATAGGTGTAAACCGCCATATATGTATGACTTGCAAGGCAAGTATAATTAGTTACCAGGTGTCATGACCGGTTTTCAATAAAAAGCTTATTGAGCAACCGACCTTTATATAGACCAGTATAGGAAAATCCTCCTTACTGGTAGACAAATCCTTGATACAGAAATCCAGTAGTACTAAATATTATACAGGGTTGAGTTGAGGTCGCTCAACAATTTATTACAAGCACGCCAATATTATACATGAGGCGGATATGACACAAGAGTGTGGTGGCATACTACTGACTCATAATAAAAGTGGTGGTGGATATGTCACAGTGAAGTGGGTGGCATGACTCCTAATCCTGCAGCTCGTCGAGCTTCGAAGTAAGGCTCGATGATTTTATTCGGGTAGCGGAAGCGGATATAATACAAGTGACCAAATCCAGAATCGCACGGGACAGACTGGGACTCCTCTATGCGTCGGACTTGCTATTGCACTCTTCATCCATGAGATCGCCTTCGTCAACATCTGGCCAAATCAACAAGCAAGGTGAGTACTTTGAATGTACTCGCAAGACAGTTCGGACATAAGATATAACAAATGCAAACACGATGCACCATGAGCAGTTAGCAATGCACACACAAATAATAAATTTGCACGGCATGTTGAATAAAAAGGAAGTCAGGCGGTAGTCCTCCCAAAATCCCAAAAAAATAACTGAAAAACCGATCGGGTGTCTGAAGCGACGCCTCGAAAGGTGAAATAAATAAATTAACATGCCGCAGTTGGGCGTCTGGGCGACACCACACAAAGGGCTTATATTGAAAAGTAAATGACAGTGCGTGCCACAGTCGGACGTCTGCGCGACATCTCGGAAAGGGCTTATAATGAAACTAAATAACAGTGATGCCACAGTCGGACGTCTGAGCGACATCTCGGAAAGGGCTTATAATGAAAGTCAATAACAGTGATGCCACAGTCGGATGTCTCAGCGACATCACGTAAAGGGCTTATATTGAAAGTAAATAACAAGAGTGCCATAGTCGGACGTCTGAGCGACATCACAGAAAGGGCTTATATTTCATCATTCATATTCAATAAATTCATGAAGATATATCACGCACGGGAAATACTTAGCACATAATAATAAACGGGTTAGTCCATCCACAGGAGTAATCATTTAGCCGGCCTTAACACTCATGCTTGATCACCGAAGATTTGTCACTGAGACTGACACTGAGACTGACAAAGATAAGTTGAACACAGTCGTTGACCAAGATACGGTTACTTGAATGATTTTGACTCTGCAGAGTTTGTACTATTTAACCACAGCCAACAGATTTCAGTAGTCACGAAGGACTAGTTCCGTTTATGGTATTTCAGTAGAAACACATCTAACCAGTACACACCCATTTCCACCTCACGATGCCAGGAATCACCCTAGGCAACGTTCAAGAAAAACTTTGAGACAGGGAGGCTACAACCTCGAATAGCATGGGATCAAATTTATATACGCGCGCTCTAAGGGGTGCCCCCCTCTCGGTCCCAACCGGAAACACCCATGCCCCCTGACCGGATGACTGGCTTTAATCCAGGGCCATGGAACCCTCATCACGACCTCTCTATTTGGTGTGTACGAGGAAAGTGGTTTGCAACTTACTAAACCATATTCTTTACAGAAAACATGTGGTAGCACAAAAGGAAATGGATGGTAACGTGACTTGATCCACGTTGACACTGGAGTTAAATGGTTTGGCATAAGACTGGCATGCTTCAACACTGCCATCTTACCACCTCTCATGTCACCACATGATCATGTAAAATCACATCAAATAACATATGGAG
The DNA here is from genome assembly GCF_002162155.2 of Triticum dicoccoides. Lineage (NCBI taxonomy): Eukaryota > Viridiplantae > Streptophyta > Magnoliopsida > Poales > Poaceae > Triticum > Triticum dicoccoides. The sequence continues at coordinate 308,234,359 of NC_041381.1, forward strand.
TTTCGAAGCTCACTTGCATCAGCTTTGCATGCATTATAACACTTACTACAATGCATATAAACATGCCATGAACTAACTACCCAATGCAAACATGAAAAACACTCATCATATCAAAGGTTCAAACATGCTTGCCTGGTTCGGAGTAGTCGGATCTAGCACGGTGAAGTTCGAGGTTCCGTCACCTCCTCCGGTATCTACGGTATAAAGAAAAATACATACTAACGTAAATACCGTGTGTGCACAAAAAGTGCTCCAAATATTTTTAAAATAAATATGATAAAAAATTAGACAGAAAAATAAAGGTGACAGAAAAAGAATCAACCAAAAATCATTTTCTGTTTAAAAGTTATTAGACTTTTAGCCCAGGGACTTATCTATAATGAAACAGAAGGTTTCCAGGGGGTAGAACAGAAAAAGACAGAAAAACATTTCAGATTGAAAGCGTATTTGCCCGAAGGCGTTTTCCAAAAAAACGGTTCGAATATAAAAGAGAGGCTGACGAGGGGGTCCCACTCGTCAGGTTTAAAAGTTGGAGAGAGAAAACAGAGCGCGCCGGCGCCCGAAGGCTGCGGTGGTCGCCGACGACGATCTACGGCGAGGTAGGGGGAAAGGTGGGTACCTACGGGTTCGTTGGGCCCTTCCGCACCTGTGGGTGGTGGAGTTGGTCGTCGGAGAGCACCACGTCGACGGCGGCCTCAACTCCGGCGGATGGTGGTTCAGGCGTTGGTGGATCTCGTCGGGGAGGGCTGCAAAGGTTGAATTGAGGCTCGGGTTAGAGTACTGGGTGCACCAGAGGGCTGCTGACGTGGTTTGGGAGGCGGGGATGGCCTCACCTGAGTGGATCGAGCTGGAGCCCGAGGCAGATCGGAGCGGCCGAAGACGGAGAAGGAGACCTCCTCGGGGTCCTCCTAGCGGCTAGGTGGGGCTCTGGTGAGGTGGGAGTGTGGTGCGGGGTTGAAAGGAAGCTCGGGGCTCCTTTTATAGGAGATCCGAGGTAGTGGCTGTGAACGGGATAACGCCGGCGATGATTATGGCGAGGCAGTGGGTGGCCAGGTGATTTAGCTGGCTGGGCATCAACATGATGATCCACTGGTTCCACTCAAACGATAACCTTGGTTGGATTAGACTTGCTCTGCGGTTTCGACGGAATGGTGCTTCATGGGCCCGTCGGTGGCAGAGAGCGCGCCCTGTGCTCGCCAGGCCATGGCGACGGTGCTGCGGTGCGCACAGGGGAGCAGACGGCCACGTGGAGGCCTCGGGTGGCTTGGGTGGTGCTGGACGGCGCCGAAAGCTGCAGCTGAACCCTGTCGGCCGCCACGGGTGGCTCTACCACCGCAGAAGTTGCCGGCATCGGCGAGGCATGCCGCCACCGACACCTGTGCCCGTCCAAGAGAACATGTGGCGCTCTGGATAAGGAGGAGGAGCAGTGCACAAGGCGCCAGCGCGTGCACTGGTGAGATCGACGCCGAGTCTCTAAAGAAAACGACATCGACGGCCGACTGAAACACTGAACTTACTGAACCTGAACAGCAACAGTGCCTGCTAGGTGTTCAATGTAATGATTTTGGCATGTGGAGAATTTATCTGGAGCTGATCTTTGGTGAGGTGGCCTCTCAATGCACCTGGGGGCTGCCTGATTTTTGGCAGAATTTTTGGAGAAGAGGAAATATGAATTTCACCAAAAATGATGAATCTGGTCCAAACTTGCAGTGAGCGAAACTTGAAAATTTTGAACTGTGGAAGAGTGGATCTTGATGGATCTAGGTTGGGGGTGCTAAGGACTAGTCAGAGGAGTTGGTTTGAGATCAAAACTCAAAAGGATTCAGGTACTTCCTTTGTAAATCACCCAAGTCCAAAATAAAAGGCAGAAATAGTTTTAGGGTTAAAATAAATGGAATAAAAATCCAAAATGGGTTGAACTTGCTAGGATTGGCTACTTGACTTGACCCAAAGTGGAGGGAGGGGTTTTGGAAGAAAATTTGAAAGAGGATGGTTGGAATAAAATAAATAAATCCAAAACCCTAAGGATTTCTTTTTTTAAAATGAAAAACTTTTAAAATAAATTGTGATGAGTCACACCAATGAAAAGCCTTCAAAACCAAACGTCAAGGTTGAGGATGACCAAAAATAAAAAAATTTGACATAAGAGAAAATATTTGAGAAGGAGAGTCTTTTTTTAAAAGATTTTGAATAGCCTCCTTCAAATCAAACAAAGAATTTGCTGAAAACCAAATGAAAATTTTTGGAGTGTCACACCAGGCCGGACACGTTTATGAGCCGGCCGGGACTCTGTAAGCCGTAGGGCATCAACCTGTGTATATAAAGGGATGACCCGACAGCGGTTTAGGGCAAAAGACAAGAGAGATCGAAAGCTAGCTCAAGCGTATTCGCTCCCTGGTAATCGAGGCATAAGCAATACCACCTCAAACTGGATTAGGCCTTTACCTTCACCGCAAGGGGCCGAACCAGTACAAACTCATGTGTCCTTTGTCCCATTTAACCCCTTTAAGCTAACCTAGTGTGATGGCTCCACGACTATATTGTCACTCTAGGACATCTGCCGTGACAATCCCACGACACCAGGCAAGCCACAACACCCACTTGCATGATAGCCATGCAATAGCCATGGTTTTCAACTTGAACATTTAATAAATGTTTGCTTGTGTTGATATGGTTATAGTTGTTTCAGTGATGCTTATGGATTTGTGTTCACTTTCATGCTATGTTTTTATGCACCTAGTTATCATGTACTAGTTGCTAGTATTTCTGTCGTATGTCATGCTTGGTAGTACTACATGTTGGTGTTGGCCATGTTCTTCGGAGCATGACTATCGTCTGCTACCGAGTACCGTGATTATGCATGTTCCTTTGCATCTAGATGGTTATATGCTTACTTGGTAGTATTCTTGCTATGTTCTTGCTTAGTATTTATTGTTGATGCTAGTGGTCGTGTTATGCTATGAGTAGTGTTATACCTGTGATATTCAGGCTAGTTAGTATGCCATGCTCATTCGGATACATGCATTATTGTTGTTGATATGCTTGATGATTATGTTGTACCCCCATGTTTATATTGATATCATGCATGATAGTTGCATCATGTTATATTGTATGACTCAGCATCATTTGCATTCAAGTTTAACTGGACTTAAATAAACTTTAACAACTGTTGGTTGAGTCATGGTGCCACCAAATCGAGCTGACCAGTGCAACCACATTTGCCTTTTATGGGAGGATCCTAACTGGGTCTATTCTCATGCCTCTCGCTGGTGCCTCCAACGAGGGAAGGTTATGCGCAGGCGCTACCTTGGCCGGGTAGGATGGCATAAGCCTTGTGCGCCCGTTATTGTGATTGGTATACCATTGTCCCTGTTTGGGACCGTTGATTGTTTTGCCACGACGGTGGCCGTTGATGCCTTTTGTAGGCACCGGGCCACCCATGACTTAGCCCAAAGGGGAGTTAGTCGGAGTGGCCGGGAGAGTGTCATAGCAGTAGGACGGTTTTGTCGGAATTTGTTGTTGGTCCACCCGAATGGGAGTGCGAGGCCATGGGTTCCGTGGTGTGGGTACAATGTGCTAACCTCTATAGAGTGTGTATTCAATCTATCGATAGCCGCACCCGCGGATAAGGGCCCAGTTTGTAGTTGGTCACACTATGGGTCAACAGTAATAATAATAATGTTCTTAATAACAACCCTAGTTTGATGATGAGAAAGAGGTTGACTGTGATCGCGAGATCATCACCGTGGTATCGAGGATACCGAGTTGTTGGATATTTGTGGTGTTATGCGAGAATCACGGGTAAAAGGTAAGATCCTTGTGGTCATGTAATGATTACTAGGGTATTGTAATACCAAGCTTGATTTGATCCTGAGATGATCATGTGATGTCCGTGATGGTAAGGTTATGCATGTGATGGTTATGAGGTAACCCGAGCAGAGTAAGTTGGTGCATGATAGCGTTATCATGTTGCATGCTAGTATCATCATGTTCATATGTTCTTGCCATGCTCGTATTGTTATAGATGTATCATGTTGTACATGCCATGTTGTTCTAATAGTATCATGATCATCGTTGCTAAGTAATCTGTAATTGCCATGTTGTTGTCTGTCTTGATTGCTTTTGGTTGCTGTGAGCTTGCAAGTACATTCAATGTACTGACCTGGCGTGCCATGCCAGTTTGCAGTTCATGCCAGATTTGATTGCTTGTTTGCCAAGGATTCCTTGTTTGCGAGCTAGGATAAGCGTTCCAGTGAGAGTCCTTGCGGAGTCGAGTTCATCACCATTGTTTTTATCCGCTGCTAGAGTTATTCCGCTGCTTCGTGTTGTTCTGCTACTTGCATGGAGCAACCGTGTTAGGCGTAGTGTCGTCGTGTCGATGTAATCACTTTGTACCCATATAGATTGTAATAAAGAGCTGATTTGTTCTATGCTAAGTAGTGTTGTATTCCAGAAGACTTCTCCTCGTTCTCTGGGCTAGAATACGGGGCGTTCCGGTTTCTCTGAGCCGAGGTGCCACAGGCTTGGTATCAAAGCAGGTCTGGCTGTAGGACGCCCTAGCCCGCGCGAGCGTTAGAATGCGGTAGTATATAGTCCAGTTGGTTTGATTTTATTGCTACATTTGTTTGTCGCTTAGCAGACATATAGATTAATTAGTATCTGTTCGCTGATAGTAATCTTGCTTGTGTAGGTGGTATCGGTTTCGATCCACTACTTGCACCCTTCTTTTTTGCATGCCCGCTCTTTGGTGTTTGGTGTCACCTCTGTCCCACCAAAGTGATGCCCTGGTACCAAGTGTTCCAGACACCGTATGCAGGAGTTATGCTCGTATATCGTGTCAATATCTTTTCCATCGCCCACCCATATCGTTTCGGTGATAGACTTGTCTCTATCCTAAATCGTGCCTTCCATCTCGTCCCTTTGGCAACCCTTACTGATCTTTGTTATTAGAAAAGGGCAAGCCCAGTTTTCCACCACCACCTTACCCTGTCATCCCATTCTTTCGACGTGTACGATTCCCTTTCATACACTTGATGATGATGTGGTCGTGACCTCCATGTTCCCCACATGATCACCAAGTCCGTCCTCACCTCCGTATTCATCCAGATCCAACCGGTGTTCAGCCAGCTCTTGGTGTAGCCTTGGTTACACAAAATCCTGCCACACATGGATTCACTTTCTTTCACACCGCCACAACATGTTAGATCGAAGTACCAGAGTCTCCGTGAGATTGGTGTGCTTAGAGGTGCATGCATATTATTGTTGTGATTAGCAGTAATATGTGATGTTGCTTGATTACATTATTATTTGTATGCTTCATTTCTTTTGCTTCTTTCTTTGGGCCCTCGGTGTTGCATATTTTCCCCGTATTAAAGTTGCTCATTAACCGACACCGGACATGAAGAATCAGCAAGGAATTCAAGTATTTGGCAACTCAGCTAAACATAATGGAATTCTCAGCCGACTATAGTGAAATGGGGAATATTTGATCGGGATGCTGATAATCAAGTTTGCATTAGTGTGCACTCCTCACAATAGAAGGGATAATCAAGTCTCCCTTAGTGTGCACTCTTCATGGCAGTGATGATCAAATCAGGAAGATAAATTATGTGCACTATCGACAGTATATTATCAATCAAAGGTATGGTTCAGATGCAAGGTTTGACTCTTCATTGAGGATGATTTTGAAACATGATATACCTAGAAGCAAGCGAGAATATACTATGAATTCAGTGCTCAGGAAGGAGGATAGTCTAGCAAAACCCGTTTCATGCAAGTAATCATCAGCAAGAATATTAATATGATATATATATATATATATATATATATATATCTGTGTGTGTGTGTGTGTGTGTGTGTGTGTGTGTGTGTGGCAATCAGTCTGCATGAGAAGTTTCTAGTGTAACGAACCAAGTCTTCCCTCGCAAGCTACCAGAGAGGCTTCCAATGGAAGGTTCCTCCATCTTCCTCAGTATGATACATGGATGACTTCTCGTACAAGATACTATGTCTTCTCCAGTAAGAAACCGCAAAAGCTTCCGGCATAAGCATAAGCCATCCAATCGTCCTCAGTATAGCATTGGTGCAAGATTACACTGTGAATTGACAACATTCGACAGTAAATCACAAGAATCAGATCTGCAAAAGTCTGTTCAGAAGCAAGAATCAGTCAAAACACAAGTTTGCCTTGGGAATCGGGTTATCATATATATGTGGTGAGCATACCACCAGGGTCTTGCAAGTCACGTGAACACTAATGAATCTGACCACCACAGGAGTATTGTTAAAGGAAGGAAGTCAGATATACACCTTAGTGTGACAAAGGACTATGAAGATTGACGACAACACTGAGCTCTGTACAAGTACATGTGAACCTGGAATATGATCCTGATGAGCCCTTGTCTACTTTTCTTCAGTAATGGCAGCACACACTACAAAAAAGGGACACATCCGTGACATTTTGGGCCGAACGAATTTTTTTCCTGTCATGCTTATGATACTTCTATGACGATATTTGTGAAAAAACCCGGTATCATCATAGATATGGTGGGCTCCTACTTCTATGACATAAAATCATGACAAAAAATGGGCTTTTCGTCCTAGGCGGGGCGGAGACGCAGCTACATGACATTCTTTGGGCCATCGATGACGAAAAAAACCGTGGTAGAAGCGAGGGCGAGGAAAATATCGGGGAGTTCCCGGTTATGGTGGGTCGTCGGGGGCCGAGCAATGCATGTTTCTCTCGTACACATACACGCATGGGTGCGATGCATTGGGCTCTAACTAAACACGAGCGAGGCATTCGCCTACTGAACTCGAGCGATTGCACTGTAGGCTACGCGTTACTAAACTTGATCGAGCGATTCCTTCGCTGTTGCTGCTAACTAAAGCCGATCGATGCTGCCTCTTGATGAACAGCGAGCGTTGTTGGGGGGAGGTTCGATGAACAGTTCCCGGTGGGGGGTGGATGAATAGGACCCCATGGTAGTAGAGGCCGTTGCTGCTGGATGAACAGGACCACGATCGATCGAGCCGGTTGGGGGTGGATGAACAAGACCCCGTGGAGGGCTGGATGAACAGGACCCCGTGGAGGCCTGGTTGAACAGTAGCTGGTGGAGGGATGCATGAACAGTAGCCCATGGAGGGTTGGTTGAACATGACCCCGTGGAGAGGGGTGGTTGAATAGTAGTCGGTGGAGGAGCGGTGGAGGCTGGATGAACAGTCGCAAGTGGAGGCAGGAGGGGAGAAGTCCTGGATGAACAATCATAGGTGGAGGCTGGAGGAGGTTGATGGTGGATGAACAGTAGCCCATGGAGGCAGTCGACGGTGGTGATGAACTGTATCCCGTGGAGTCCCGCTTTGCGGTACGCCACACCCCTCCTGATGAACAGGACCCCCGTCTCTACTGTAGTGCTCCAACACAAGTCTGTTTCCTACGTTTTGCGGTTCGCCACACCCCTCCCGATCAACAGGACCCCGTTTCGACCGTAGGAGGTCCAAGAGAAGTATGTTTCCTCCATTTTGTGGTAAGCTAGACCCCTCCCGATGAACAGGATCCCATTTCGATCGTGGCCAGTCGAACACAGGGTTGTTTCCTCTGTTCTGCGGTTTGCCAGGCCTTGTTTCGATCAGCTGTTCCGTCCAAGCAGATTTTCTCCCGATGAACACGACATATTCCGTTTTCTCCCGATGAACACGACATATTCCGTTGCCTCCCGATGAACACGACGCATTTCGTTGCCTCCCGATGAACACGAGCTCTGGCCGCACGTATGCGCGAGTAGGTGTCCGAGACCCCGCCCGTACGTACGTACATGGTCGTATTTACTTTCTTGCACCCTGACTATACGTACATGTACTTGCTATGTGTGAACCTCTACTACGACACGTGCCCTTCCTTACTCGGCCACGGTTCATCGCTGCAGCCTGCAGACAGACCGATCGACCACTATGTACATACACGTTCGCGACCAAAATGACAATGCTATGTACGCTTCAACCAGGTGGGTCCCGACTGTCAGGTACTTCCTTGCGTGCGAAGATGTAGCTGGTGGGTCCCAGAAGTCAGGGGCGAGTCATTTTTTTGCCCGTAACATGGACGCACTTCCTTGCATGCGAAGATGTTGCTGGTGTGTCCCAACAGTCAGGGGGAAATTATTTTTTTTCGCGGAATACGGTGGCCTGTCCGGTCGGTCCCCGCTGTCAGGTGGAGGAATCATTATTTTCCGCGTAATATGGAGGCACTTCCTTGTTGCGGCCCTGGACCGAGCTGTCAGCCTCTCCACGTACAGTACTCTTCCGATGGAAGTCGTTCGTTGACCACATTGACCACGCCGTGCCAAGAGCACCAATGTGGTGGACGACGGCGAGGCCTAGGAACGGGATGACACGGAGCCGGGGAAGATGCGGCAGTGGATGCCCACGCGGAGAGGAGTATGAGGGTTCACCGGTTCGGCTTCGGTGTGAGGCTGTCGTCGCCACAGAATAACAGGGGGTGTGGGTGAGTGGAGGGATGGCCTGGCCAGTGGTGGGAGTAGTAGGGGGCGGTGAGGCCTCCGTGGCAACACAGCCGGCCACGGGATGCAGGAGCAGGCGGCACGACTAGCGCTGCTTTGTGCAGCTGGAGCAAGAAGACCAAAGGTTGAAGAAGCACTACGGCCATTGGATGGAGATCGTACAGTCACTGGAGCTAGAATCGTTCATATCGACTATGTTGACAAAGCCCTCCATCCGCGTCAACTTAGTAGGCCCACAAGTCAGCCTCCCATATGGTGGGTCCCCGCTAGTAGGGGGAGTATTCATTTTTTTTGTGCGTAATAAGGAGGTACTTCCTTGCGTGCGAAGATATAGCTAGTGGATCCGAGCTGTCGGCGGGGGAATGTTTTTTTCGTGAAATACAGAGGCCCTTCCGGTGGGTCCCATATGTCAGGTGGAGGAATCATTATTTTGCGCGTAATAAGGAGGCATTTCCTTGTGTGTGGCGGTGGACCCAGCTATCAGCCTCTACACATACAGTCCACTTTCGATGGATGTTGTTTGTTGACCATGCCGTGCCGAGAGCACCAGGGTGGTGGACGACGGCGACGCCAACGAAGGGAAGGACATGGAGCCGGGGAAGACACGGCAGTGGCTGCCCACACGGTGGGCAGTACAAGGGTTGACTGATTAGGCTGCCGTGGCTGGAAAATAGCAGGAGGTGTGGGTCAGTAGAGGGATAGCCAGGCCAGGGATGCGATTATGGTGGGGCCGTGTGGCCTGCCTAGCAGCACAACCCTCCACGGGAGTTGGGAGTAGGCGGTTCCGCAGGTGCTGGTTTGGGTGGCTGGAGCAGGAAGATCAGAGACTAAAGAAGCACGATTGCCGTTAGATTGACATCTAACGGTATAACGCTGGTAGAGTCGATTGTTGACTAAGTTTCTTTTTTTGAGAAACCTCGTGTACGCACGAACTTAGTAGGCCCACAAGTCAGCCTCCAAATCTATGGCAGACAACATAGAGCCCATTTGCTATTTTTTTAATAATTTGCAGCCCATTTGCTAATTCTTAAGTAATTTATTACATCCTATTTTTTGCCCAGAACCATGGTCAAAAAGTTCAACCTTATTTTGCATATTGTAGTGGAGTCCAAACTGTTGTAATCCCGAAATGATAAATATTTATTTTTTAAGAAATTATTGATTTGCCAAAAAAATTGTTTTGTTTTTGTAAGCATATAAGACGTGGGACAATTGAGTTTGTTTAAGGGAAAACCAGTGGTAAAAAATCAGTGCTGGGAGGGAAAACAACAACAAAAATAAGGATGTAAATATGAAAAGGGAACTTTATGTATTTTCAATATAATGATACGTGTATATGAACTAGTAAAAATATAGGTAGAGATTAGAAAACAAAAGTAGGACATGGCGTTTCAACAGGAAAATAGAAATGGCCTGTGTGTTTGATTCAGTAAAAAATTTGCCTACGGATGTTGTAAGACAAAATATAACTAACGCTGGCGGGCCAGAGGCCAGTAGATACATGCTGGGTCTTTGTGCCTTGTTGTCGTCATAGGCTGGGCCTGTTAAAAACAAAACCAAGCCTGTGCAGTCTACAGCCCAGTTGAAACTTGCTCGACCTGAAAAAACAATATACCTGCTCAATAAACGAGAGAATTCTGCAAGTACAGACTGATAACTGGGATCCAACGGGTATATTATTTTTCATCGTGATAATAAGTGCATGCACTTGTTTCAAAAAAATTGGACAACTGGGAATTCGAATGGCAGGTGCTTATGCTACCCATCAAATAAAAATCAGGTGCCTGAATTTTTTTTTTTGAAATAAATGATTCAGCTTTATATCCATGTCGACCCTCGGCATGATGGTTGGAAGCAAATGCCAAGTTCATACCGAAAGATCGTTAACAACAATACCAACTTGCAGATGACAACGTAGTACAAGTACCAATACCAAACTAACTTATAATCCTTTTGGACCTTTTGCTAGTGTTCGTTTGGTAGAAAAAATTGTAGAGGAACAACTCCCGCTCCTTCTCTTGCTCCACGTCCCCGAGGTGGTACTAGTGCATCACCTAGTTGGTCCTCTGTTGGTCGAAGTACTTGTTGGTGTGCAGCACTAGAACCTTTTTGCTGCCCGTCTGCCGGCCGTTGACCATCACCAGCAGGGTATTGCAGGTCTTGTTCCACATTGCGTGCATGCTGCACTCTGACTGTATCTTGCGACACATCCACGTGCCCCTTTTGAACGTCCTGGAATTGTGCTGGAAGCAATGCTTGCTTAGGTCACTCAGTGTGATACCTACAGTATTGTCGAATACAGGTTTTAGTGTACGTAGTTAGCATTTTCATAACATCTTTGGCATGTTACAGTCACTTGTTTCACTTTTTATTAACTGTCAAATTGTAATTGCTTCACTAGGTCTGTGTCTAAAAAGAAAAATAGAGCTATAAACAAAGGAATATGTTTGTGCTAGTAGACGATCGATCGCTGTCTTACCTGGCACTTTCTCAGGATGGCTGTAGCATATGCTGTGCTCGCTGTCGATAGTTGGTATGAACAAATCAATTAGAGGGTGAGATATCGCGCTGTAAGCACTCGCTTTGGCCTCAAGGTGCTCAATCAGTTCCTAATCCGTGGGATCGAACTTGACGCCAGCCGGCAACACCGGCCAATCCTTCTTGGACTTGCATCGGTTAATTCCAGTTATATGGTACTCAATGTATGATCAATCGACTATTTTAAGTGAATGATGAAAGATTTCGACAGATAAGTGGTACTCCAAATCTGAAGTCCACAATACCCAAACTCGTCACCGGGATTCTTGTGTCACCTCACGTGCAGTATGTTGTCACGTCAATTCAATGTGAGGACATGATGAATAATTTGACCGACGTATACTAGTACTGCTATTGTACTACTTACTAGTCGTATTTAGTATCACATTTTAACCATAGGTTTAAGTAACAAAATGTCAATGCATGTCACCGAAAATTATTCCATTGGAAACTATGTTCAAATACGAATAAAACCATATTTTTTTTTGTGACATGCATTAACATATAGTTAGGGAAATTTCTGGTCAAAATTTGACACAAATTATGAAGGGGACCAATAAACTAGGAGGGAGGTAGTAGTACAAGTAGCGCAATATACGGTATAGAGGACTAGTACAAATTTAGAAATGGAGTAAGAAGTTACAAGGTCGTGCGACAGACTTTGTAGGCTACATGAGTAATACAAAATATAATTCCCACTGGACAACACTTTCACCAACAAGTACGCACTTGAAGCCTAATTGATATACATATACATATACATATATATAGGGCTGGACTATTCTGTTACCCATAACAGAATATTATTCTGTTACCCCCGCCCCCTATAGGCGCAACGCGCACACCACCGTAGAATCCCCCCGACTCCAATGCGCCTTCTTCCACCGGAGGCAAGTGTCGTGGGCGAGCGAGCGACGGCGGCAACCGGAGTGAGGGAGCCCGCGGTGCCGTGACTGGCCGGCGACAGATCTGCCGCCGCCTCCTCCATCCTTTTGTCACCGGTTCCAGCGATGGGGTCGTGATCCCCACCTCCTGCCTCCCTCCGTCGCCGGATTCATCAACAGGTCCGTGAGCACCGCCTCCTGCATCCTTCCGTCGCCGGATCCATCATCGGGGTCGTGATCCCCGCCTCGTGTCTCTCTCCGCCGCAGGATCCATCGACAGGGCCGTGATCCCCGCCTCCTGCCTCCCATCATCGCCGGATCCATCGACGGAGCCGTCATCCCCGCCTCCTGCCTCCCTCCGTCGCCGGATCCATAGACAGGGCCTACTACGTCTCGAGCTTGCGTTGGTTTTCCCCGAAGAGGAAGGGATGATGCAGCACAGTAGCGTAAGTATTTCCCTCAGTTTTTGAGAACCAAGGTATCAATCTAGTAGGAGGTCACGCGCAAGTCCCTCGTACCTGCACAAAACGATAGCAACTCACAACCAACGCTTAGGGGTTGTCAATCCCTTCACGGTCACTTACGAGAGTGAGATCTGATAGAGATAATATTTTTGGTATTTTTGATAGATAGATGCAAAGTAAAAAGTAAAGGCAAAGTAAAAACAAAGAAAGTAAAGAAAGTGATATAGATTGATATGATGAGAATAGACCCGGGGCCCATAGGTTTCACTAGTGGCTTCTCTCAAGAGCATAGATATTCTACGGTGGGTGAACAAATTACTGTTGAGCAATTGATAGAATTGAGCATAGTTATGAGTATATCTAGGCAATGATCATGTATATAGGCATCACGTCCGTGACAAGTAGATCGAAACGATTCTGCATCTACTACTATTACTCCACTCATCGACCGCTATCTAGCATGCATCTAGAGTATTAAGTTAAAAACAGAGTAACGCCTTAAGCAAGATGACATGATGTAGAGGAATAAATTCACGCAATATGATAAATACCCCATCTTGTTATCCTCGATGGCAACAATACAATACGTGCCTTGCAACTCGTTCTGTCACTGAGTAAGGACACCGCAAGATCGAACCCAAAGCCATGCACTTCTCCCATTGCAAGAACTACCAATCTAGTTGGCCAAACCAAACGGATAATTCGAAGAGACTTGCAAAGATAACTCAATCATACATAAAAGAATTCAGAGAAGAATCAAATATTTTCCATAGATAATATTGGATCATAAACCCACAATTTATCGGTCTCAACAAACACACCACAAAAAGAAGATTACATCGAATAGATCTCCATAAGAGAGGGGGAGAACATTGTATTGAGATCCAAAAAGAGAGAAGAAGCCATCTAGCTACTAGCTATGGACCCGAAGGTCTGAAGTAAACTACTCACACTTCATCGGAGGGGATATGGTGATGATGTAGAAGCCCTCCGTGGTGGATGCCCTCTCCGGTGGAGCTCCGGAACAGGCCCCAAGATGGGATCTCGTGGATACAGAAGGTTGCGACGGTGGAATTAGGTTTTTGGCTCCTCCTATGATCATACGGGGATACATAGGTATATATAGGAGAAGGAGTACGTCGGTGGAGCTCCGAGGGGCCCATGAGGTAGGGGGCGCGCCCAGTGGGAGGGCGCGCCCTCCACCCTCGTGACCACCTCGTGGCTTTCTTGACGGAGGGTCCAAGTCTCCTGGGTCTTATCTGATGAGAAAATCACGTTCTCGAAGGTTTCATTCCGTTTGGACTCCGTTTGATATTCTGTTTCTTCAAAATACTGAAAAAGGCAAAAAAAACAGCAATTCTGGGTTGGGCCTCCGGTTAATAGGTTAGTCCCAAAAATAATATAAAAGTGGAAAATAAAGCCCATTATAGTCCAAAACAGTAGATAAAGTAGCACGGAGCAATCAAAAATTATAGATACGTTGGAGACGTATCAGGCATCCCCAAGCTTAATTCCTACTCGTCCTCGAGTAGGTAAATGATAAAAAGAAGAATTTTTGAGGCGGAGTGATACTTTGGCATAATTTCAATGTAAATCTTCTTAATCATGGTATGAATATTCAGATCCGAAAGATTCAAGATAAAAGTTCATATTGACATAAAAATAATAATACTTCAAGCATACTAATCAAAGCAATCATGTCTTCTCAAAATAACATGGCCAAAGAAAGTTCATCCCTACAAAATCATATAGTTAGGCTATGCTTCATTTTTTTTAACACAAAGATGTTCCCAACTTCTATACCCCCGATGACAAGCCAAGCAATTGTTTCATACTCAAATAATCTCAAACTTTTTCAACCTTCACGCAATACATGAGCGCGAGCCATGGATATAGCACTATGGGTGGAATAGAATATGATGATGGGGATTGTGTGGAGAAGACAAAAAAGGAGAAAGTGTCATATTGACGAGGATAATCAACGGGCTATGGAGATGCCCATCAATTGATGTCAACATGAGGAGTAGGGATTGCCATGCAACGAATGCACTAGAGCTATGAATGCTCAACAAAAGAAAACTAGTGGGTGTGCATCTAACTTGCTTGCTCATGAAGACCTAGGGCATTTGAGGAAGCCCATCGTAGGAATATACAAGCCAAGTTCTATAATGAAAAATTCCCACTAGTATGAACAAGACAATATATGAGACTCACTATATGAAAAACATGGTGCTACTTTGAAGCACAAATATATGAGACTCACTACATGAAGAACAAGGTGCCACTTTGAAGCACAAATATATGAGACTCACTACATGAAGAACAAGGTGCTACTTTGAAGCACAAGTGTGGTAAAAGGATAGTAACATTGCCCCTTCTCTCTTTTTCTCTCATTCTTTTTGGGCCTTTTTTTCATTTGGCCTTTCTCTTTTTTTTCGTCCGGCGTCTCATCCCGACTTGTGGGGGAATCATAGTCTCCATCATCCTTTTCCTCATTGAGGCAATGCTCTAATAATGATGATCATCACACTTTTATTACAACAACTTGATATTACAACTCGAAACTAGAACACGATATCAATCTATATGAATGCCTCCGGCGGTGTACCGGGATGGTGCAATGAATCAAGAGTGACATGTATGAAAAATAATGCATGGTGGCTTTGCCACAAATACGATGTCAACTACAAGATCATGCAATGGCAATATGACAAAAGTAAACTATGTCATGATGAACGGAACGGTGGAAATTTGCATGGCAATATATCTCGGAATGGCTATGGAAATGCCATAATAGGTAGGTATGGTGGCTGTTTTGAGGAAGATATAAGGAGGTTTATGTGTGAAAGAGCGTATCATATCACGGGGTTTGGATGCACTGGCGAAGTTTGCACCAACTCTCAATGTGAGAAAGGGCAATGCACGGTACCGAATAGGCTAGCAAATGCGGAAAGGTAAAAGTGCGTATAATCCATGGGCTCAACATTAGTCAAAAGAACTCATATACTTATTGCAAAAATTTAGAAGTCATCAAAAATCAAGTACTATGCACAATGCTCCTAGGGGGATAGATTGGTAGGAAAAGACCATCGCTCGTCCCCGACCGCCACTCATAAGGATGCACAAGCCAGATACACTTCATGCTTCAAATTTGTTACACAACTTTACCCATACGTGCATGCTACGGGACTTGCAAACTTCAACACAAGTATTTCTCAAATTCACAACTACTCAACTAGCACGACTTTGATATTATTACCTCCATATCTCAAAACAATTATTAAGCATTAACTTTATCTTAGTATTCAATTCACTCAAAAGAAAGTTTCACATATCTTGAACACTAAGTATATTAACATTAAGCAAATTACCATGCTATTAATGACTCTCAAAATAATATAAGTGAAGCATGAGAGATCAAGTTTCTTTAAAACAAATCCACCACCGTGCTCTAAAAGATCTAAGTAAGCACTAGAGCAAAAACTATCACGCTCAAAAAGATATAAGTGAAGCACTACGAGCAAAACTATCAAGCTCAAAAGATATAAGTGAAGCACATAGAGTATTCTAACAAATTCCAAATCATGTATGGCTCTCTCAAAAGGTGTGTACAGCAAGGATGATTGCGGTAGACTAACAAGCAAAGGCACAAATAATACAAGACGCTCCAAGCAAAACACATATCATGTTGGTGAATAAAAATATAGCTCCAAGTAAATTACCGATGGAAGTGGACGAAAGAGGGGATGCCTTCCGGGGCATCCCCAAGCTTTGAATTTTTGGTGTCCTTGGATTATCTTGGGGGTGCCATGGGCATCCCCAAGCTTAGGCTCCTGCCACTCCTTGTTCCATAATCCATGAAAAGAATTCACCCAAAACTTGAAAACTTCACAACAAAACTCAACAGAAATCTCGTGAGCTCTGTTAGAGAAAGAAAACAAAAGAATACTTCAAGGTACTTTAATGAACTCATTCGTTATTTATATTGGTGTTAAACCTACTGTATTCCAACTTCTCTATGGTTTATAAACTAATTTACTAGCCATAGATTCATCAAAATAAGCAAACAACACACGCAAAACAGAATCTGTCAAAAACAGAACAGTCTGTAGTAATCTGTAACTAACGCAAACTTCTGGAACTCTAAAAAATTCTACCAAAATAGGAAGTCCTGGAAAATTTGTTTATTCATCAGCAGCAAAAACAATCAACTCAAAATCACTCTCCAGTAAACAATGGAAGCTAATCTCGTGAGCGCTAAAGTTTCTGTTTTTCAGCAGAATCAAATCAACTATCATCGTAGGTTATCCTATAGGTCCTACTTGGCACAAACACTAATTAAAACCTAAAACCACATCCAAACAGAAGGTAGATGGATTATTTATTCCTAAACAGAAGCAAAAACAAAAAACACAAAATAAAATTGGGTTGCCTCCCAACAAGCGCTATCGTTTAACGCCCCTAGCTAGGCATAAAAGCAAGGATAGATCTAGGTATTGCCATCTTTGGTAGGAAATCCATAAGTGGATCTCATGATAGATTCATATGGTAATTTTATTTTCTTTCTAGGAAAGTGTTCCATGCCCTTCTTTGAGGGAAATTGGAATCTAATATTCCCTTCCTTCATATCAATAATTGCACCAATCGTTCTAAGGAAAGGTCTACCAAGAATAATAGGACATGAAGGATTGCAATCTATATCAAGAACGATAAAATCTACGGGCACATAATTCCTATTTGCAACAATAAGAACATCATTAATTCTTCCCTTAGGTTTTTTAATAGTGGAATCCGCAAGATGCAAGTTTAGAGAGCAATCATCAAAGTCACGGAAATCTAGCAAATCACACAAAGTTTTGGGGATAGTAGAGACACTAGCACCCAAATCACACAAAGCATGAAACTCATAATTTTTAATTTTAATTTTGATAGTAGGTTCCCACTCATCATGGAGTTTTCTAGGGATAGAGACTTTCATCTCAAGTTTTTCTTCATAAGATTGCATCAAGGCATCAACAATGTGTTCGGTAAAGGCCTTATTTTGACTATATGCATGAGGAGATTATAGCATGGATTGCAACAAGGAAATACAACCAATCAAAGAGCAATTTTCATAATTAAATTCCTTGAGATCCAAAATAGTAGGTTTAGCAACATCACGGTTTCTATTTATTTCAATCCCACTTTCATCAATTTCATCATCAAGATCCAGAAACTCTGAATTCTTAGAACGCCTTCTAGGTAAAGGAAGATAATCTTAAGATTCATTAAGATTCATATTGCAAAACAAAGATTTAATGGGGGACGCATCAATAACTTTTAGATCTTCATCTTGATTTTCATAGGGATTAGAAGAACACGCTTTAATAAAGGCATCTTTGGAAGGACGCATCCTAGCGGTTCTTTCTTTGCACTCATGAATGGAAATTCTCATGGCTTTGAGAGACTCATTGATATCATGCTTAGGAGGAATAGATCTAAGCTTTAAAGAATCAATTTCAAGAGAAATTCTATCAATGTTCCTAGCCAAATCATCAACTTTAAGCAATTTCTCTTCAAGCAAAGCATTAAAATTCTTTTGTGAATTCATAAACTCTATAATACTACTCTCAAATTCAGAGGGCATCTTATTAAAATTACCATAAGAGTTGTTGTGGGAATTTCCATAATTATTAGAAGGGTTACTAGGGTAAGGCCTAGGATTAAAATTCCCTCTATAAGCGTTATTTCCAAAACTATTCCTACCAATAAAATTCACATCCATAGATTCATTATTATTCTCAAGCAAAGTAGATAAAGGCATATCATTGGGATCATGAGGAGTATTTTTAGGAGCAAACATCTTCATAAGTTCATCCATCTTTTCACTCAAAACATTGATTTCTTCTATAGCATGCACCTTTTTACTAGAAGATCTTTCGGTATGCCATTGAGAATAATTAGCCATAATATTATCAAGCAATTTTGTAGCATCTCCTAACGTAATTTCCATAAACGTGCCTCCCGCGGCCGAATCTAGAAGATTTCTAGAAGCAAAATTCAATCCGGCATAAAATTTTTGTAGGATCATCCATAAATTCAAACCATGAGTAGGACAATTGCGAAGCATCAATTTCATTCTTTCCCAAGATTGGGCAACATGCTCGATCAAGTTGTTTAAAATTCATAATATCGTTCCTAAGAGTGATGATCTTAGCGGGAGGAAAATACTTAGAGATAAAAACATCTTTGCACTTGTTCCAAGAATCAATACTATTTTTAGGCAAAGACGAAAACCAAATTTTAGCATGATCTCTAAGTGAAAATGGAAATAACTTCAATTTGACAATATTGTTATCCGTATCTTTCTTCTTTTTCATATCACACAAATCAACAAAATTGTTTAGATGAGTAGCCGCATCATCACTAGGAAGGCCGGCGAATTGATCTTTCATAACAAGATTCAGCAAAGCGGTATTGATTTCACAAGACTCGTCATTATTAAGAGGAGCAATCGGAGTACTAAGGAAATCATTATTATTGGTATTCGAGAAATCACACAATTTGGTATTATCTTGTGCCATGGAAACAAGTAATCCAACACACAAACAAACAGAAAGGCAACGAAAAAAAAGGCAAATGGGAAAGAGAGGAGATTGGGAAAGAGAGGGCAAATAAAACGGCAAGGGTGAAGTGGGGGAGAGGAAAAGGAGAGGCAAATGGCAAATAATGTAATGCGAGAGATAGGGATTGTGATGGGTACTTGGTATGTTGACTTTTGCGTAGGCCTCCCCGGCAACGGCACCAGAAATCCTTCTTGCTACGTCTCGAGCTTGCGTTGGTTTTCCCCGAAGAGGAAGGGATGATGCAGCACAGTAGCGTAAGTATTTCCCTCAGTTTTTGAGAGCCAAGGTATCAATCCAGTAGGAGGTCACGCGCAAGTCCCTCGTACCTGCACAAAATGATAGCAACTCGCAACCAACGCTTAGGGGTTGTCAATCCCTTCACGGTCACTTACGAGAGTGAGATCTGATAGAGATAATATTTTTGGTATTTTTGATAGATAGATGCAAAGTAAAAAAGTAAAGGCAAAGTAAAAACAAAGCAAGTAAATAAAGTGATATAGATTGATATAATGAGAATAGACCCGGGGGCCATAGGTTTCACTAGTGGCTTCTCTCAAGAGCATAGATATTCTATGGTGGGTGAACAAATTACTGTTGAGCAATTGATAGAATTGAGCATAGTTATGAGTATATCTAGGCAATGATCATGTATATAGGCATCACGTCCGTGACAAGTAGATCGAAACTATTCTGCATCTACTACTATAACTCCACTCATCGACCGGTATCCAGCATGCATCTAGAGTATTAAGTTAAAAACAGAGTAACGCCTTAAGCAACATGACATGATGTAGAGGAATACATTCATGCAATATGATAAATACCCCATCTTGTTATCCTCGATGGCAACAATACAATACGTGCCTTGCAACTCTTTATGTCACTGAGTAAGGACAGCGTAAGATTGAACCTAAAGCCATGCACTTCTCCCATTGCAAGAACTACCAATCTAGTTGGCCAAACCAAACGGATAATTCGAAGAGACTTGCAAAGATAACTCAATCATACATAAAAGAATTCAGAGAAGAATCAAATATTTTCCATAGATAATACTGGATCATAAACCCACAATTCATCGGTCTCAACAAACACACCGCAAAAAGAAGATTACATCGAATAGATCTCCACAAGAGAGGGGGAGAACATTGTATTGAGATCCAAAAAGAGAGAAGAAGCCATCTAGCTACTAGCTATGGACCCGAAGGTCTGAAGTAAACTACTCACACTTCATCGGAGGGGCTATGGTGATGATGTAGAAGCCCTCCGTGGTGGATGCCCTCTCCGGCGGAGCTCCAAAACAGGCCCCAAGATGGGATCTCGTGGATATAGAAGGTTGCGGCGGTGGAATTAGGTTTTTGGCTCCTCCTCTGATCATACGGGGATACGTAGGTATATATAGGAGGAAGGAGTACGTCGTTGGAGCTCCGAGGGGCGCACAAGGTAGGGGGCGCGCCCAGGGGGGAGGGCGCGCCCTCCACCCTCGTGACCGCCTCGTGGCTTTCTTGACGGAGGGTCCAAGTCTCCTGGGTCTTATCTGATGAGAAAATCACGTTCCCGAAGGTTTCATTCCATTTGGACTCCGTTTGATATTCTGTTTCTTTGAAATACTGAAAAAGGCAAAAAACGACAATTCTGGGTTGGGCCTCCGGTTAATAGGTTAGTCCCAAAATAATATAAAAGTGCAAAATAAAGCCCATTATAGTCCAAAACAATAGATAAAGTAGCATGGAGCAATCAAAAATTATAGATACGTTGGAGACGTATCAGGGCCGTCATCCCCGCCTCCTGCCTCCCTCCATCACCGGGGCTTCTTCTCCGGGGCAGTGATCCCTGCAAGGTGCTGCCTCAATGAACCTCTTCACGAGACGTCCACCACAAGCAGGAGCTGCGTCAACGGCGCCGCCTCCCAAGAACATGCCAGTAAGACGCCCACGAGAGGTAGAAGAAGAAGTTAGTCAACTGGAGGTAATGTCTGCTTCCCACGTTTGTGTCAGTCCATCAGTTCATCAGTCCTGCTATGAAGAAGAACCCGATGGTACATTGCAAATGCTTGCATCAGTTCATTTACACCCCTGCCACTTGATGCATGATTAGGATGTCGAGGTTACTGTCAATACATCTAATATGCTAGCTTCAGTTCAAGTAAAAAAAACTTAAACATATGCATCAGTCCAAGTAGATAGTGCTAAGGTTCAGCTACCACTGAAAGTTGTATGTTGTTATTTCTAAGAGTACAAGTCATGTAGTTGCGTCAGTTCGAACGAGTAACAAAATTGTTACTGAAAAAAATATAAAATTGTTACATAGTAAGTTCAATGATACATAAGCTAGAAGTACTTGTAAAGTAGATGCACTGATGCACGATTAGGATGTCGAGGTTACTGTCAGTACATCTAATATGCTAGCTTTAGTTCAAGTAAAAAAACTTAAACATATGCGTCAGTCCAAGTAGATAGTGCTAAGAGAGTGCCACAGTTACACAGTAAGTTCAATGATACATAAACTAGCAGTACTTCTATTGTAGTTGCATAAGTTATAGATGAACAAAAGAGAAGTCATGCATCAGTTCAATGTCCAGTTTGCAAGCAGTGCTAAAAAACAGTACATCAGTGTTGAACATGAACGTTCATCAGTTCGACTGAAAACGAAACCAGATTAATCCCAAAACTGTTGAATGTCATTTGCAGAAGCATGCAAGGCGGCGAGCGAGCGTTGGATGAGCCAAACAGATATGGGGCACCACCTGGTTGGGTAACACCAGAAATACTGCCTGGATACTTCAACAATACAGGCAGATTTCAAGATACACCAGAATCAGAAGCACGGACAGGTTCTTCTATGCAGCAAACACCAATATCTGGGAATGCAAGCTTTGTCGCTGCTGGGTTGCAACGAGGCCAACAATATCACCAACAACAGATGTTTTCCTTCCCCAGCGCATGCAAAAAGCCAAGGACAGGAAGCCGTGGATGGGTTGCAACAAGGCTTCCACCAGCCGCTCCGTCAACATCAATCATCCGTGTTGCAAAAGCGGTTGCAATGGGAAGACCAGGCCAAAGAGACAGAAATTTTGGCCACTCTAGCAGGTTCAAAAGTACAAGATATGACCCATATAGACAGGAGCAACCTCACAATGAGTCTAAGGGGAGACGGACGTACAATGAGAGACGAAGATCTTCGTCAACGTTGCTCCCTCCAAGAGATGCATTGCTGCATGTGCCAAGGGTGACACCACCCACGCCCATAAACAGGGTGAACAACAAACAATGGAGGCAGCTCAGAGCTATACACATGTAAGTATCCATATAGAAAAAAACATACAAGCACAGTCCATACCATGGTGCTGTGACCACCCCATCTAACATTTTTGTAACTACGTTTTTGTTTGGTCACTGTTGCGTGCAGCCACCTGACATTGAAGCTTACGCTCTGCCAAGGCTAGAGATGCGATTTGAAACATTCGAAGAAACAAAGAACTTCTACAATGTATATGCAAAGCACGCATGTTTTGCTGTCAGGGAAGGCCCCAAGTTTAAGACCAGAGCCTACCTTTATTGCACGTGCCATGGAGTTTATGAATCCAAGATGTCTGAAGCAAATAGACAGCGTAACAAGACGACAGCCAGAACTAACTGCGGGGCTAAAATGAGGCTGAATAAGGAAAAGGATGGAACATTTGTCGTAAAAGAGATAGTCTCGGAGCACAACCACAGGCTACAGCTCACCGCGGAAATGCTTGTCTTCTTGCACTGCCACAAAAACTTTGACAAAACAATCTTGGAGTACGTCAAGTACCTGCAGTTCAAAGGCATTAAACACGCGCAAATCATGAGCATACTAGGCGATGATTACCCTAGTAGCTACTTCCTCGAAATGAATGTGAAAGACCTGATTAACCTGTAAGTACAAACTTGTTCTCCTCCCATAAACCACCTCTATCTTTTTTCCTCTGTCAGTACAAACATATTACGCAATGCATGACCTAACGCCAGCTCAACATGCATTTTTCAATGAACTTTTAATATGCAGGAAAGCAAAGAATTCAAGGATTGATGATGTGGACGATGTCCTAAAGACTGTCAACTTCTTTAGGGAGATGAAAGCTATAAACAGGGAACTCTTCTATGACATACAACTCGATGAGTCCGACAGAGTTAAGAACATATTCTGGGCGAACGCAAGCTGCCGAGGGGCGTATCAGGACTTCGGGGACTGTGTAACGTTTGACACAACATATAATACCAACAAGTACCATATGCCACTTGGGGTGTTTGTCGGAACTAACAACCACTTACAAACTACATTCTTTGGTTTCGCCCTGATAAGAGATGAGGATGCAGATTCATTCAAGTGGCTGTTTAAGACATTTTTAAGGTGCATGAGAAGGAAGGCTCCTACATGCATCCTCACAGGTACAACCGCTAAAACCACTTCCAACCACCACCCCCCATCCAAAAAAGAAAAGGAAAATAAAATAGTAAAAATGTTGTGTCAGTTCTATTGGTATATATACACAACCATCTGCTGACCACTTCGAGTCTATTTTCTCATTTCCAGATCAGTGCCCGGCAATGGCTTTGGCGATCGCAGATGTTTCCAAGAACACGGTACATAAGCTATGCCGCTGGCACATTATGAAGAAGTACAAGGAACACTTCACGTACCTGTATTACCTACACGTTGACTTTAAGGATGAATTCACATCAATGCTCAACTGGCCCCTCATGCCAACTGAGTTTGAGGATGCCTGGAAAAGACTCATGGATAAGTACAACCTCCACGATGATGCCACAGTGGTGGGCATGTGGAACGAGCGTGAGAGATGGATATCAGCCTACTTCAAAGAAATTTCCTGCACCAAAATGACATCCACACAGCGAAGTGAGAGCATGAACTATGTGCTCAAGAAGAACTACGTAAGTGAGAGACATAACCTACACCGGTTTGTCAGCCAGGTAAACTCCTGCATCAAAACCAGGAGGCAGACAGAGAACCAGGAGACAATGGGTAACTGTGTATAGCTCTATCACTTTTCGTAAGACAAAAAATTACATGCTTACTAAAGTAAAACTTTATTAGAAGTTTTTGCTGCGAGAAAACTAACAATTTGGTCATCATTCTTGCATGTGCAGAAGGAATAAACCATGCTGACCTTCTATGGGTTTGACACCCAGATGGTAAAGCTGTACACACGAGTTATGTACAGCAAGATCAGAAATAGGCTAAAACTGAGCACACTCTTCACGGCGACAGAGACGGAAGAGCCCACAAAGTACCTCGTGCGCTACAACCACCTGCAAAAACTGTCAGTGTGGGCTCAGCACGCGTTCCAGGTGATTGCAGACCTCATGGGAGAAACATATGAGTGCGAGTGCAGGCTATGGGACCACACAGGTGAGGACTACAAAAAAGATGTTACATGTTGTACTACTTTTTTTGCAAAGTTTTTGTTCAAATGAAATGACAATAAACATGCACCTCTTCCAAAAACAATACAGGTCTTTTCTGCGTGCATGTCCTGTGCATGATGCAGACAATTAAGGCTGCTAGCGTTCTAGAGAAATACATCCTCGGGAGATACACCAAACGCCCGAACATCCAGCCAACATTTGACAGAAATGACTTGAGGACAGTAGCGTCAAACAAGGCATCCCAATACTGCATGGAAAGCTCACTGCTGACGCTGAACATGAGGGTGCATAGAAAAAGCTTGAGAAGCCAAGAGCAAATGGTGAGGTCGCGGGTCGTCATGGACAAACTTGAACAAGAACTCAACGCCATGCATTCTGCTAAAAATGGAGGTGTCACGGACAATGAAGCCATTGAGCAGGATATTGCTACAATGTTATCCGAGATGAACCATCTGGGAGCTATTGACCCGTTTGACAACGAGGAAGAGGAGAAGCAGCAACAGAAGCTTGCCCATGTGCACACTCAAGAGCACCAACAAGCTCACATGCGAGATCATGAGCTTGATGGTGCTGTAGGCGAACGACATGACAATAGAACATCCTACCAGCAGCAGCAGGAAAGGGTGATTAAACCACACATATTCTCAAACACAAAGGGTAGGAAGAGCAAGACGCAAGCAGCAGCCAAAAAGCCACCACGCCCCATCAAGTGCGTGGAATTTGGCCCGGACGGCAAACCTCTCGGGATAAGGGCATGCGGATTCTATAACGTCGCGAGCAACCATAACTACCGTACATGCCCACTCCGCACAGATGCCACTGTCAACCAGAACAAGCAGATTGGCGCCACCCATCTTTCTACCAATGGAGACAACACACGTAACAGCTACACTTGCCGCAAGTGAGGGGGAACTGATGGACATAATGCCCGCACGTGCAAAGTGGGCAAGGAGGTCAGTGGAGCTGAACAGAAACAGGGCAAGGTACAGAGTTCCAAGCAATCAAATGAAGACGATGAAGAAGAAGAGTTTGACGAGAATGACGACAAATCCGACGAAGACAATGAAGATGACAGTGTCGGGGGCGAGGAAACTGAAACTGACGATGAAGCTGCCAAGGCTCAACCCGGAAAGGGCGCCGGCAAGGCACAACATTCAGGGACAGTTAGGAGAAGCTCAAGACTGAACAATACATAGTGGTTATCCTGCTGCGTCAACTAGAAACTAACCTTGTAGTCTCAGTTTCATCGGCACACAATGAGGAAACATTTCAGAAACACTGTCATTACGAAAACTTATTTAGCTTTATCGTCGATTTCTCGATCAGTACTATAGTTAAGATATAATTTCTTATTTGTGCCCGCTGGAGCAGTGACATTATTATGTAAACCATTTGATAATCATTTTGAATGAAGTCACAAATACATTTGAAAAAACTTATCTGGATATATCTGACGCAAAATGCTACTGTCAACCAGTAAATCAGCAAAAAAATATGTCAAGGAAAAATTTAAACTCTTGTAGTACATCAGTACTGATAACTCTCAATCATCAATACAAGGCAGAGTACACATCAGTACTGATATAATTTCTAATTTGTGCCCGCTGGAGCAGTGACATTATTATGTAAACCATTTGATAATCCTTTTGAATGCAGTCACAAATAAATTTGAAAAAACTTATCTCGATATATCTGATGCAAATGCTACTGTCGACCAGTAACTCAGCAAAAATATGTCAAGGAAAAATTTAAACTCTTGTAGTACATCAATACTGATAATTCTCAGTCGTTAGTACAAAGGCATAGTAAAACAAACACACCCGTGAACGCCTCAAAAAAACATCGTTTTGAAAAAACAAAGCTATGTCTGCTTCTGCTAGTCCCAATTCAGAAAGACCATCAGTACATAAAAATAGTT
This sequence comes from Triticum dicoccoides, assembly GCF_002162155.2. Lineage (NCBI taxonomy): Eukaryota > Viridiplantae > Streptophyta > Magnoliopsida > Poales > Poaceae > Triticum > Triticum dicoccoides. Next base: position 308,260,695 of record NC_041381.1, read on the forward strand.
ACCTCAAGCAAAATGCGAATATAATACATCTTGTACTGATGAAAATTTAATTTATCTGTAAAAATACTCAGAAATTATCTTGATATAAGCAATCCTTTAAAAAATACGAAAATTGTTTAAAAAAACATTAGCACCACACATAGTCTCACTGGTATTTGGTACGTTCAATTACAATTCAATCACCAGTCAAAGTACCACAGTAGAAGAGTTCAGACCCCCATCAACACCGACCCTGACACGTGCAAGTGGGATAAGCAGCTGATAAGTACAGCTTGACTATACGAATCGGTGCAACAGTAAAATGACATCATCACAACCGCAGAGACAAGCAAGTGGGATTTAGCAGGTCATAAGTACAGCTTGACAAGACTAGTCAGTTCAACAGTAAAAACCATTTAACTTGGACGACTAGTTCTTCCATGCCTCCACCCGCGCCACCCACTGAGCGGTTGCCACAAGGGACAGCAAACGGTGACCCCATGCCACTACACCCACTACACCCACGCCCCCGACGAACCGCCTCCCACAAATCCCCGTCCACGTACTGCAAAAAAAAACCATTCTCTTCCATCTCTCCCTCATTCCCACAAACCACCATTGCCGCTTCCATCTGCACTGCACACAAACCAAAAACTTCTCTCGCCCAAGCCCATAGTCGCCGGAGGAAGGCGATGGCGGAGGAACCGTCCGCCAAGCGTCATCATGCTGAGACGTCGGACAAGAGTAGCAACCTCGTCGACATTCACGTCCCCGGTGGGAAGCGTGAGTACACAACAACCCTCAAAGGGGTTGAGCTCCACGGCAATGATACGCTGGAGATCGTCTGCACCAGCGTACCAGAAAAGGCCAATGAGGTGATCTCCAGGCTCTGGAGGAAGTTTGGCGGCAAGAGTCCGAATCGTAGGATCGTCAGCGTTGGTGTGCACTACACCAATGAAGATGAACCTCCCCCGATGGCAGCAGTCCTGCAGTTGTGCGTCGACGACCTCTGCTTGGTATACCACATCGCAGCGGCCACAAAATGGTGAGGAATCCTACTCATCTGCCCTGTATGGTTTATCTGTTTTATTAGTACTGTATCCTGAAAATTTCATCAGACTTGTTTCCCAACAAGATGTACTAGTGTGGTTTGTGAAAAGTGGATGCACTACTGCATTTTCTCAAGTAGATACAATATAAATGCATTTTTGAACCTGATGCACTGGATTACTATTTGGAAAATCTTGCGGAAGATTAAATTCTGAAGTTGATCGACTAGTGTAGTTTCTGAAGTTGATCCAATAGTGTAGTCTATGTACTCGATGTATTAAAAAGATGTTTCTGAACTTGATGTAGTGAAGTATTTTCTAAATTTGATCTAATGTTATTTTCATAAGAAAATAAACTAAGGACTTGGTGACGCACTGGTTATGTGTTATCCTGTTCAACAAAAGTAGACTAAACTAGTACCAATGCAGAACATACAACATTGACTGAAACTATGTATAATCCAAAAAGAAGAATAACATGATGTACTTAATTTAATTTTAGAACTTTCTTTACTAGTTTTTGAAGTACATTCATCCATTGTTTATCCTACATAAACAACTACTTCATGGATTCATCGCTTGTAAAACAAAACAAAAATGAATAATTAAAACATCAAAGTAATGCTAATATTCAAAATGTCTCTCCCCTTGCAAGCCCAAGCGCCTGACCGAGATGCTACAGCCTGAGAAGTTTTTCACATTTGCCGGTTTCAACATTGAAAGCGACAAAGAGAAGGTGAAGTTGTCCGGTATGGAGATCAACCCCAACAAGTTCATCGACATTCAGCGCAAGTGGAGAGTTCCATACACCGGAAAAGAGTACGACTCCTTAACTGACGTTGCAGCCAGTGTCATGCACCCATTCTACAAAGGCATGAAGAAGAAGAGCAACACGCAGGAAGACTACAAACTGTGGGGGACCATCCCGCTGCCAGCCAACCTCATCGAGTACATAGGAGTAGATGCGTACGCCACGTACAAGTCATGGTTCATAATCGACTACATCACAGATGGTTCGGAATATGCAAAAGAGCGGGAGGCTGACCACTACTACGACCACCCCTATCCTTTTAGGGATGAAGATACATCAGAGCCTGCCCTCGTTTTACTTCCGCTTGTGCTTGCCTTTTATCTTGTTGTTTCAAATTAGTAGTTTGCTCTTGTTGGGTTGAACCAGTATGATTATGTCATGCTTGTCATGTTTGAACAAGTTTAGTTATGTCATCAAGTACAATGTTTTGCTTATCTCATTATATAAGTTTGGTTTGGTAGCTTCGTATGTTGTTAATCCATCATTTCAAAATTGAAAAGTAGCTTCTGAATGGAACGTTGTCGCTGCTCTAAAGTACTAGTTACGATGCAACTAATCACATAACGTTGTTCCATGTCAACTAAGTAAACTTGATCGAACAGTACATACTTACTACAATAAAAAGTACAAAGAAGCATCAGTCCATAAGCACTACTATGAATGCACTATCAGTAAAACTCAGTCTACACGCAAGTATCATAGTTCTGAAAATGACACCAGAAGACACTTGATAATAATAACAAAAACAAACACAAAAAAGAAGGCAAAAAACTCAAATGAAAAAGATTACACTCACACAAAACTGACAAGAACTAGAACAAAAAGTATCAGTCCAAGTTACTGGTGGAGTAAAGTACTAGATTCAAACAAACAAAAAAACAAAAGAAATGACCGCCCAAGGTCAGGCGCAGGCCCTGACAATGCCACATACTTGAACTCGAGCCTGTGGGCGAATCCCTAGTAATTCGCACAATGCAGGACCCGCTGACCAAGGCCCACAGGTCAAGAGAGAGAGCGAGCGCCGTGTATAAGCGCTCAGGTAAGTGTTCAGAGGAGTTCGACTAGTGAGCCTTGGCTGCGCTTATAAACAGGTCCGGAGCCCCCTCGACTAGTGAGGTGGGACTAAACCCAGAGCGCACGCGCACGACGCACTACACAGCCACGCGGACGAGCTATCTCGGCTGGAAAACGGCCCAATAGCCTGCATCGTCAACAAACACCCCACCAATAAGCCCAGGTATACAAACCAGAGGGCGGGACAAAGAAATATAAACTGCAAGAAAAATGTTTGTCAATTAACCTCTACAAGAAAAAGGAAAAAATATGATACAAAAACAATGAACCTCTAAAAAGAACAGAGCTTAATAGCCTATCTGTTAAATGTACATAATTTAAAAAACCGAATTAAACATTACTTTCAAGTTCAACTACTAAAACTCAAAAAGTTCAAACATATAATGTGTGTCAATTATGCTAAATTTCTTATTTATATAAAATCTGACAAGTTCAACTACTAAAACTCAAAAAGTTCAAACATATAATGTTTGTCAATTATGCTAAATTTCTTATTTATATAAAATCTGACAAGTTCAACTACTAAAACTCAAAAAGTTCAAACATATAATGTTTGTCAATTATGCTAAATTTCTTATTAATATAAAGTCTGTCAATTTCAACTACTAAAACTCAAAAAGTTCAAACATATAATGTTTGTCAATTATGCTAAATTTCTTATTTATATAAAATCTAACAAGTTCAACTACTAAAACTCAAAAAGTTCAAACATATAATGTTTGTCAATTATGCTAAATTTCTTATTTAGATAAAATCTGACAAGTTCAACTACTAAAATGCAAAAAGTTCAAATAGAATTTATTTGTCAATTCTGCTAAATCTCTTATTGATATAAAAGTTGTCCACACCACAACGAATGATCTGGTCGTAAAATAATCTCAAACCCCCACTCCCATCCAAAAAACAAAAAAAACTCAGTTCAAACATACATATGACATCAGTACTAAAACAGCAGGATCAGTCACGCCACTCGCACCACTGTGACATCAAATTTCAAACCCGTGCGTTGTATGAAATTACAATTCAGTTCACACAGTACTAAAACATAAGTGCACTAAAATGAGAATACAAAAACTATAAAGGCCTAGCTTAGGTTGGTACAGATGAAAATAAAATAAGTACAAGTTTTGAGCAACAACTCCCAGGGCACTGAAAAAATGTTTTGAGATAAACTAGTGTATAAGACTTCAATAGAAAAACAATACTTAACATCCACACGGAAAAACATCACAGAGCATACGTCACCTAAGCAGTGCAAAATGCCATCATCACCACTGCAGAGACGCGCAAGTGGGATTTAGCAGATCGTAAGTACAGCTTGACAAGGCTAATCAGTGCAGCAGTAAAAAACATTTGTCTTGGACGGTTTGTTCTTCCAGGCCACCACCCACGCCACTCACTGGGCGGTTGCCACGAGGCACTTCAAATGGCGACCCCCACGACCACTACACCCACGCCCCCGATGAACCGCCTCCCACACACCACCGTCGACGCACTGAAAATACCCCATTGTCTTCCATCTCTGCCTCATTCATAGAACCACCATTGCTGCTTCCATCTCCACTACACACAAACCAAAAACTTCTCTCTCCCAAGCCCACAATCGCCGGAGGAAGGCGATGGCGGAGGAACCGTCCGCCAAGCATCACCATGGCGAGACATCGAACAAGAGCAGCAACCTCGTCGACATTCATGTCCCCGGCGAGAAGCGCGAGTACACCAGAACGCTCAAAGGGGTTGAGCTCCACGACAAGGATACGCTGGAGATCGTCTGCACCAGCACACTAGACAAGGCCGATGAGGTGATGAGCAGGCTCAGGATGAAGGGCGGCGGCTTGTATCCGAGCTTCATCGGAGTTGATGTGGAGTACACCAACCAAGAAGAACCTCCACATATGGCAGCAGTCCTGCAGTTGTGCGTCGAGGAACTCTGCTTGGTATACCACATCGCAGCAGCCACAAAATTGTAACCCATACTACTGTTCATTCATCTGTTGTACTAGTACTACTCACTGAAAACTTAATTAAACTTGTTTCCCAACTAGATGAACTACTATAGTTTATGAAGTGGATGCACGAGTACATGTTTCTCAAGTTACATGCATTTCTGCAATTGTGAAGTGGATTGTTTCACCAGATTAGCATCTGAAAAAATGTTTATAGCATTCTGAACTTGATGCACCAAATGAATTTCTGAACTTGATGTACTAGCATAGATTCTAATCTTGATGCACTAGTATAGTTTATAGAATTGATGTATTAAAAGATCTTTGGTGAAGTGGTATAGGTCCATATCTTGATGCACATGTTTCTCCAAATAATTTCTGAACTTGATATAGGATTAATGCACAAAGATGTATCAAGCACTGGTATAGGTCTGTTATTCAACAAAAAAGAAAACTAAACTTGAATCAAGCAGCACATATATCATTGACTCTGGTAAAATGATTCTTGAATTTGGTGAAGCATTTGGTGAAGCAATGAAGATGGCAAAAAAGAAAAAATAACATGGTGTAGTTGAATTTAATTTCAGGACTTTGTGTACTAGTTTCTGAATTACATTCATCCATGACTCATAATATATAAGCATCTACCTCATAGATTATCACTTGTAAAACCAAAAAAAGATGGAGAATTAAATCTTCAAAAAAGAAGACTAATCTTTAAATGTGTATCTCCCCCCTTGCAGGCCCAAGCGCCTCAAAGACTTCCTACAGGAGGATAAATTGTACACATTGGTCAGTTTCAGCATTGGAGGTGACAAGCAGATGCTGGATAAGTCTGGTTTGGAAATCGACCCCAACAACTTCATCGACATGCAGCGCAAGTGGAAAGATCAAAAGACCGACAAATACTATGACTCCTTGCCCGATGTTGCAGGCGGCGTCATCCACCCATTCTACGACGGCATGAAGAAGAAGATGGACAGGGCAGACCACAAACTGTGGGGGACTAGCCCGCTGCCAGACAACCTCATCGCGTACGCAGGAATAGATGCGTACGCAATGTACAAGTCATGGAAGACAATCGACAACATCATGACAGGTTGGGATATTTCAAAAGAGCAGGAGGCTGAACACTACTACCACTGCAACTTCGCGGATGAAGATGCATGAAAGTCCGCATTCGTGTTGCTCGCGCTTCTGACTGTCCTTAATCTTGTTGTTTCAGATTTGTAGTTTGCTTTCGTTATGTTGAACCAGCTACCTTATGTTATGTGTGTCACGGTTTGAACAAGTTTGCCTATGTCTATCAAGTACATCGTTTGCTTATGTCATCCAACAATTTTGCTAGCTTCCTATTTTGTTGATTCATCATTTGAAGTTGAAGTAGGTTGAAGTTGAAACTTGATGGCTGCCACGCAGCACTAGTCATGGAGAAATAAAAATAACACATAAACATTTTCGCAAAAAAACAGTGGCAGACTAACTAAGGACAAAAGAAAATAGTAGCCTTGGACGCTCAGTACAGCTTAGACATGAACGGTAGTACTATCACACTAAAAAAATCAGTTTTTTGTTTCAGAAGAACACTAAAAAGAGTAAGTTTCAGTTGAGGACAACATTCAGTACTAAAAGCATCATGCAAATAGTAGTTAGAAATTCACTAAGTACTACAACAGGAAAAGCAAAGAACCATCAGTACGTATTTCCTAGTCACTAGCATGCTAGGACTGAAAGTTCTGGTACACTTGAAAACATGGTACATTCATTCTACAAAATATAAAAAGGAACGGGAAGCTTCAGTTCGCATTCCCTAAAACAGTGACACACTAAGAATAATAGTAATAATACAACTAAAATCTCAGTACAACTTAGTCTATATGGCAAGTGCTATGGTTATACCAAATATTGCCTGGAGAAGAACCACAGCCTAGAAAAAAGAAGGCCAAAACTAAATCAAAAAGATATCAGTTCAACAAAGGAGAAAAATCACAAGAAACACAAGAGAAGACGTACTAGCTTCAAACAACACAAAAAATAAATAATTAATCAAAGTACTAGCACAATTGAAATCTCAGTACAACTTAGTTTATTCGGTAAGTGCTATGATGATACCAATTAATGCCTTGAGAAAGAAGTAGTTTTGAACTTAATAGGGCTATCTCTTAAACGTAGCTAATTTAAACCAGTGCTTCAACTTTTACTATGAAGTTCAACTACTAAAGTTCAAGAAGTTCAAACAAAAATTTGGCACCAAATTTTAAAAGCCTTACGCTGAATGAGATTACAAATCAGTACTAATAGAACTATATCATACGTACAAGAAAACGAGAGTACAGAAATTATAAAGGTCCAATTTAGGTTGGAATCAGATAAAAATAAAATAAATCTCACTTTCTCAGCAACAACTCGTAATACACTTGAAAAAAAGGTGTTTTCAGTTCAACTAGTATATAAGTCTTCTGTACAAAAAATAAAACTTAACCAAAATGAATTCCCGATGAAACATACACAAGTGGAACAGCTATTCAACCACACAATCATCTTGGGAAAAAAGTTTGTTAAACATTGTGCCACACTTAAACACAACACAAGATATACTAGTTATTACATAGTACTCGACATGACATCAAACACTACAAATAGAGCCTACAATGCTTTCAAGAGATATATCACACAACTATCCCATTCACTATGCAAATGATGACCATTTCTCCTATGCATCAGGAGCCAAAGCCTGAACCTCCTTGGGAAGCTCCGTCACCACAAGCTGGCTATTCCGATTGAACACAACTCTATACAGATCCTCAGCGTTCCAATCAACAATGCGTGGCTGAAAAATAATAAAACAAATTATCAAAAATCATGACACGTAAAAAAGGATACACAATAAGCCAAAAACAGAAAGTGAAAAGATCAACTAGAACCCACGTCATTATCTCGAATGTTCTCAACGATCTTTTCACCGTCATAGGATCTCGCATACTTCAGAGTATAATGGCCACATTCATTTTCCCCTTGAAGTGGAACCTTGACAAACGTTGGTTTCTTTGCAAACAGCTCCCAATTGGGCTGCTTGCTCGCATTGTACTGAGCATCACCATACACAGCCTTCATTACTTTGACCAATCTAGAAATCTGGAAAAAAACAAAAGAAACCACACATTTTTAGGTCTCAGAAAAAGCAGAAACAAAGATGCAGAAAAATTAATCCAGTACAGATAATAAATGTCACTCACAATCTTCTCGCAATCTTTATGATAGGTGTTCTTTGAAGGACAGTGGTTCTTCGGATAAGGTAAAGAGTCAAGGATGTCAACGCTACTTCAGTACCGATTCATGATATATAAGGAATAGTGGTTCACTTTCTTATCCTTTCCTAAAATCATATGCTTGAATAGAGGCATCATGGTCTAAAAACAAATGACCAAAAAAGAGATGTTAAATATTCAAAATAAAAACCAGCATCACAACAAACAAATAAAACCAAAAATCAGCTAGTTGATCTCACAAGGTCGGCACTGAGCAAGTCTTCCTTATCTTTAACATAGCTCTTGAAATCTCTCGCTGCACTCTCCACATTAAACTCTTTATTTTCATCACCGTAAAACGTACAGTCAAGCACAACCTGCAAAAAAGCCAAAATAGAAATAGACAGCGGAAAAGGATCAACAAGCAAAGTATTATTAAAACTCGTAAAAACAATAGGCAGCCTTTTTTAATAGAAAGAAACCGATATGATTGATTACCGTGATGAAATATGGACTCAGCAATACCCTTTTCCCAGATGCGAAATCAGCATTTCTCTCGGGATCTTGCTTCCAATCATCAATGAGGAAGTCCATTACATCACCCTCCATCATTTGCCAAGGTGAAAAAACTTCCCAGATGCGATTCCCAGTGAAGCTAGTTACGCTTTCATCAGGCTGAGGTATCATTGAGAATGTATTCCTGCAGCACACACAAGAACAAAAAGAAGGAGAAGCAAGATAAGGCATTCATAGCAGTTCAAGTTGTATAAAAAGGAATAGTTCAGGTCATATATATCTAGCAGTTACAAACAACAGAAGAAAAAGAAGAGGAAAAATAATGAGAGATACTCACTCGGCATACTTCTCACGCCATTCATCACTAAGCAACAGATTATACAACCTGCGAGCCTTGTCCAGGTGAGGGAATTTATGAGGGTGAAGCTGCTGCACAGGGGAGCAAAACTTTATAGGAGCTCTGGGCGCACGCTTCGTGCTTAAAACATTGCCAGAATCCAAAGCGGGATCTTTCCTAGCACCACCAGCTTTACGAGCCACCATTCCAGCAAGGGGAGATAAACCTTTGGCTGCAGCGCTCCTCGTGACTCTTCCCACGCCAGCAATCTTGTCAAACACACCATCATCACTGTCTATCAATTCCACAATGGAATTCTTGGGTGTAGTAGGGCTCTCTGCACAAGCATCTGTAGAACCTCTCACAGCTCCCAACCACCCCTTCATAACACCAAATCTTGTCTTTTCGGGAGAACGCCCCTGGCTAAGATCAATAGCTACGCGCTCGAGCTCCGAGAACTGGCTGCAAAAGAACCTGAAGTCATGCTCACCAAGATCCAGCCACTCACCTGCAAAAACAAAAACAAAAGAAGAAGAAGACCACACAAAGGGTAAGTTCAAATACATAATTCATGACAGTACTAATAAAGAAGTACAAGGTACAAAAAATTACAAAAGTCCATGCACACGTACAGGGTTCGATGCCAAACAAACCCCGAAAGTCAACATCAAACACATCGCTAGTTGCGTAGGTATACAACAAAGTCTTCCTAATGTCAAGAATGTATTCATGGCTGTAATCGACCATTTCAATTACACCATCCTCCCGGCAATGATAGGTCTTGCAGTTTTGTAGCATAAAGAATCCACAACCATACCTGTAAACAAAGGAAAAAACAAAATGGTACAACACAAATCCAAAAATACAGGAACAACATCCTCCCAGCAACAAAAACAACTAACAAAAATCATTAAAAACGGATACTCGCGTGTTTTCCTGCTGCGGCACCCGCACAAACTCGCAGGAGAAACCATCAATATGCACCGGCGAGAATGGTTTGGCCCTGTCTCCACTCGACTCCCTCCAAAGCTTCTTTATATTATCTGTCATATTCCTTAAGACTCTAACTGCATCACCCCAGGTTTCATCACGGAGTGAATCAAGACACTCGAAACGACAGAACCTCAAATTCAGAACAATCAAGCACCAATGCCTAGATTCTTCGCTAGGCTTCATGGTAGCCACAAATGACGGTGGATCAAATGTATGGAAAAGAAGCTGGAAAAAAATCGCAAAGGAAAAATGAATTTACCAAATCATAATGAAACAAAAAATTCAGCCTCCAAACAATAAAATAAAAGAGGGAAATTGAAATTCAGAAGTACAAACAAAAATCAGATAATCATAAGAGTTTATATCCACCGCCCAAAATTGAGGAACGAACATATCAGTTCAGTTACCTTGCGATAATAAGTGCAGCTTTAAAAAAAGAAGCACGCATCATTCATAAGTACAGGTGTAAAAGCAGGCTAATCAAGTTCATTCCCCCACCTCCCAAAACGGCAAAGAAAACATGACAGTTCTAGTTCATGAGTACAAAAAATCCAAGTCCACCTACTTGGTCAAAACCATTAGCACCTGATCTCGTGAACCAATTTAGCACATTGGAATCAATATTTCGATCACAGATCTTGGTCTGTTGTACAAAAAGAACAACAACCATTAGAAAATTGGCAAAACAAGTTATCATCCTATTTACAAAAAGCAAAATACTGACCGTCACCCATGTGGGAACTATCAACTTGTCAGTGTCTCGGTACTTCTGATGTAGAGAATATAAAACAACGTCAGCACTATCTGAGTTGAGCATGCCAGTGGGGACAAACGCTTTAGCAATAGAACCAACACTGGCATCACATTCTTTATTTTGAAACATCGGCTTGTGACTAGAAAAACACAAAATATTACATGAATTAAAACTACTTCAACAACAACAATAATCATACGAGAGAAAGAAAAAGAGACAAAAATGGTATGGGCAAAATCCCAAACTAACCATTTCGTACGGTTCGTGCGCAACCTCGTAATAGCGAAGAAAAACGTATCAACCTTAACAACATTAACACTTTCTGCTTGCAGAAAAAGAAGAAAAATAATAAGTTCAACCACTACAAGAGAACATGTCCAAAATGCCAAAATTGAGAAGTATGCCTCATTTACAAGTCCTTACCTGCACTATCAGGGTTTGACGATGACGGTAGTTCCTGTGATGAGACCATTATGCCTCCAGTTTCAGGGTTTGACGATGGGACATCTTGAGAGGACACCAATATTGCTGCGCTTTCAGGGTCTGTAGAAAGAAAATCCTGGGACGACAAGAGCGCCTCCTGCGTCGAGGGGTCAGAAGAAATTGACATAAGTAAATCATCATCCTCGGATGGCACGTCCTCCATGCTAGAAGCATCTTGCAATGCATCACCGTAATCAAGACCTCCAGGCGGGAAATTCTCCGGCGGCAAATCTTCAAATCAGAAACATTTTCATTCCTAGCAATACCAACACCAGGCGATTTGGCATCAAGTATGCTGGCAGCACCAGCATCCACATCAGCAACTTTGTTACCAACATTGCACCCACTACTCAATGGAACACCACGAGCATCATCTCCACCACTAAGGACAACCTCAGTCTCAACATCATTAATCTAACAAAAATAAAATTTCAGAAAAAGTGAATAATATGAACAAAACTAACAATAAAAAATAAGCTACCAAGAGGTGCACAGAATAACAAACCTTAGAAGTATTCATAGCAACATCATTAATCTTGCTGCTGCTAACATTCAAAGCAACATCACCAACGGGCAAACAAGGCTCATCGCCAACAAGAGGACCCTGATTCAAATGTAATGAGGCAAAAAAACAATGCTATTATGAGCAACAATAAACACAAGGAATTAAACAACAGTAACAAAAAAGGTAGCTACCACTTGCAAACTCTAAACGGTGTGGGATAGAAAAATGAACAAGCAAGACACATTGGTGAGCATGAAAATTCAAGAAAATATGAATAAACACAATAAAAATAAAAATAGACTTGCACTTATCAGTGAATGGATCATTAACTCCATGGTCAACAGCAGCCTCAACATTATGACTGGTCTCCTACATGAAAAGAAAAATTAATAAACAGATGTAGATCAGGAAGTTCAACTACAATACTGACAACAGAACAACATAGTAAAAACATACAAACAATGAGGACTGACTCACATCAACAACAGGCTGCTGCAAGCCAACATCGTTCGTATGCTGATCAGAAACATTAGCCTCAGTACCATCATCAGCCCTGCTATCGGTGCCAGCAGCCTCATCCTGATCAATCTGCATGAAAGAAAATTATTAATAAATAGATGAAGATAAGGAAGTTCAACTACAACACTGACAGCAAAACAACATAGTAAAAATTGCAAACACCGAGGACTGACTCACATCAACATCAGGACGCTCCAACCAAACATCATTCGATTTGTGATCAGAAACATTAGCCTCAGTACCATCACCAGCCCTGGTGTCGGTGGCAGCAGCCTCATCCTGCTCAATCTGCTTGATAACAACATTTGCACTTTCTTCATATGGCTTGCAGCAAGAGTCTTGCATAGTTCTGAAATGCTTCATGTTGTTCAACAGACGAACCAAGCTCTGAACTAGATCAGCGGCACTATCACGCATATCACCGATTAAAATTCTCTCCATCTCAATGTAGTCAACAACTTCCTCAGCATTAAATTGATGACCTTCAGGAAGGATACCATTGATACAGCTCAGACGCTCAACTATCGTTGGGACCTTTTGCAGCTCAGAGCACACATTACTTAAGATATGCTCAGCGCGCTCCAACGCTGAAACAACAACATTGATATCAAAACCCTGCCTGTGTGAAGCACTAGCATTACTAGGGCCAGGGGGACATAACCAGCACCCTCAACACCACGGCCATCCCTCAACTCATCGGGCAGAGATGAAAACTTCGGAACCTGAGACGACGGCATCTCCAAGAGTGGCCGTTTATACACACGGAAAAAACAACCTCCTCATGAGTTTTCCACCACAAACAAGGGGGAAAATAGTTAATAAATCAATGCAACACATAGGGAAAAATAAAACATGATATTAACAGATTTAAAATCAACACCACTAATAAACTTTAAATGTCATTGCCAATTTGTTAGTATTTACCAACAGGCCAGTTGAACAAAGTTATTCAGTTCAACTACACATGAAACAACAGTACTAAAAAACCGTACCTAAACCTCACAAAGCTTAAGAAATGACAAAATCTAAACAGATAACTCTGCAGTACACATGTCCACTACATCAAAAAATAGCTATACCTAAAATAAAAAAGGTCTGCAAGACACAAAAGAACTAACACTCACCGGAAGCTTCCCAAACACCCAAGTATTTGGATCTGCATTGCCTTTTTTTATCAGATCTGCATCAACCAGATCAGAAAGCTTGGTAGGATCCATGAAACATATGCGGGGGACTCGCATGTCAGGCTCCGCAATCTTGCCACGGATAAGGCAGTCAAGGTACATTAGTACAGGCCCTATGGCATAGCCTGTGATTGCCTTCCCCATGGTATCACCATCTTGGTACTTAGCAACAGCCCTTCTAATCTCATCAACCATCAGCTGGAAATAATCCATTTTAGCCATGTCCTCAAAGACGAGACGCTCAAACATTGCTGCCTCTCTGGAAACTCGCGACACTACTAGGAAAAGGGCTAATAATGGTGCACCAGTTTTGCCTACTAATGGCGCACTGCTGGTGCGCCATTAGTATCATGCCACTAGTATTTTTTACTAATGGCGCACCACTAGTGCGCCATTAGTATCTGGTATACTAATGGCGCACCACGCAGTGCGCCATTAGTATGGAACAACATGCGCCATTAGTATGCCTACCAGGGGGGCATACGTAACCATGTGCTTTGTCACACTAATGGCGCACTCTATAGTGATGCGCCTTTAGTATCCTTTGGCATACTAATGGCGCACCTTGAGGTGATGAACCATTAGTATGAATATTAGGTTTTATTTTATTTTTTTACTTTTCTGATTTTTGCACAGGTTACAAAATATATTATTGGACAGAATATAGACAGCAGCACACAGCAACAGCAGATTCATCAAATACAATAGAAGATTAGTCCCCGAATACAATTCATCATATTAGTCTCTGAATTCAAAACACCGAACAAAGATAAAACATTACAAGTCTCAAGACCGCGAGTATCGAGTTTGTCTTCACATTACAAGTCGATATCGATCATCTAAACTACCATCACATAGAAGAGAGCTGTGGTCATCATGATGAGCATCATCGCGATCAAACTGGTCTTCATCCGGTTCCTCCAATGCTCCCTCCTCTCTCCCGCTAGATAGCGGGCGTATCTAGATTCGGCCTCCGCCCTAGTGGTGTACCCTTTGTAACTGTTACCGCTGAAACGGTGAACCTGTCTCCGACACTCCTCCCAGTCGTCATAGACTCCGGGAACCTTACCATTGTACACGACATACGATGACATCTCTATGCACAAGCCAAACAACAGACAATACATAAGCAATATGTAAGTATGCAACAAAAGGATCGGAAGAGAAAAGCAAGACATTAATAGCACGATTCATGGTCCTACTAATAAATAGCATCGATTACATCTAAGTTGAACGACTGTCCAAACCAAAGAGACATACGAATTCATTAAAGTTTAATTACAACATGAGCCAATCAATGTTTCAGAACTACACATCACTACTTTCGACTCGACTCATCAGACAGGAGTGTGGATGAAGCTGCCGTCTATCATGATGGTCATGAAATCACGGTCGTTGTCAGCCTGCATTTGTAGCGTTCCGTCTATCTCACTGTTGGATGGTTGATATCTGAGGAAGAACTGCCCCGAGGTATGAAGGACATCTTGATGTATGATGTCCGCAAACTCCGACTGGATGCGAAAGAATTCTTGTCTGAGGTCCGTGTCCTGGATTGCCGACAAGCTCGCGGCCCAATCTTTGAGATTATCTGGTAGCAGAAGGTGATGATGGTCCCTTACAATCGCCCGCATGTGATGGAGGGCGTAGTAGGCATCCTTCTTACCGCCAGGTGGCTGCTTGACGCAGCAGAACTTCGTATTGTGGGAGAACATGTGGTTGCCGTACTTATGAACTGCCCTGGTGAAGGTGCCTCCAGATTTGGCGTAGCCAGGGAGAACATCATCAAGAACTTTCTTGATATTTGTGTAGTCTATCTTGAAGTTACAGTTCGGGTCGAAATACATGGACATGGAATATTTCGGGCTTAAGAGGATGAGTGTGCAATGTGTGTCACTGCACAGAACACAGAATGTTAGAAAAAAAAAGAACGATCGAAATCTAAGAAATCATATGTTATGGGGCGGTTAAGGGATGACTTACTCGGGAAAGTAAGCCACAAGGAAGTTATCCTTATCTGGGTTGCCAGAATGACGCCTTCGAGGTGTGAACTCGCGACTTGGCGGTCCCAAGCGCTGCTCAAGTGCTTGGCACGCATGTAGAAGGGGTCGACTATCACGATGTCCGGGATCTTGTCTCTAATGATCCGCATCTCCATACTCAGCGAAAACAGCCTAACGAAGGTGTAGTGCAGCGGATGAAGGTTAAACATAGCAAAGATGCCATCAAGCCGCAGGACGATCGTACCCCCGATTTCGCCATCCACAAAGCCCTTGCCCTCTGGCACCTTGGCCATGAAAACCGGGTATGCCACATCATTCTCTCTGAGACGCCGCTTCTCCAAAGAAAGAACGCTATCGTGCAGACTCCGCATAGCACCGGTTGCAGCATTGAGCATATTTGTCGGTAGCATCGCCCTACCCGCCACATGCACCCTCCTCGAGATATCCTTAGGTGAAGGTGGCCCGTCCTGAGCACGGATCAAACTCGGTGTCGGCTGGCTCGCACCAGCGCCCTTGTTAGTCTTTTGTTTCTGTCCCTTCTTCTTGATCTCCTATAATGGGACCGAGTTCTGCTCACTGACCGCCTTCTTGAGCGTGTTGGGGCTGATAATATTTCGCACCTCAGCTATCTGAGGCTCGGTGAAGGCGGGAGCTGGAGGCGTCTCCTGAGAACTAAACGCCAGACGACGCCTGTTGCAATTGGATTTCTCCGCCGCACCAGCTAGATCACGGTCGTCTTGGTTGGGTTCTTGAGAAAGAGGCCCGCAGAACTCGTCAGCGTACCCATGTTCGGCAAAGTACTTATCGACGTTGGTAAATGTACCGTCGTCGTTGTCGTCGTCGTCCGGATCCTGTGCCATATGCATGTCTGGATCCTGTGCCATAGGGATGTCCGACATAGGGATGTCTGGGAGGTCTGGTAGCATTGCGGCGTTCTTGCCATGGCTTGGCGCCGGCACGACTGGCGGTCTTGTCTGTGGGGTGGTGTCCCCCGCCCCCAAACGAATCTGGCTCTTCGGCCAAAGTAGGGGCCAGCTTACGCAGGCGCTGAGGGTCATCTCATATTCTTCGTCGGCCCCAACGGGTCGAATCGGAGGTAACAGCTCGTCGCAGCCTGGCAGCACCCGAACCACTTCAACCCTATACACTATGGGTGGCATCGGATTACCGTGGAACATGGGGTTGCCCGGTTGAACGATTCTGCCCTTGGCGACATCGACCAACTCGCCGGCCATGAAGTGCAGAAGAGTGCAAGGAACGTCGGCGGCGCCCTGCGAAAACATGTAGGGCGCCAGGGATGCCCAGTCAAAGGCAAGGAGATGAATTCATCGGTCGAGAGGCTTAGTTACCGTGATGCCGTCGAGCTCGGCTAATGACGATGCACCGCCAATGGCGGGCGTGCAACTGACGGAGGGGCCGCTTGCTGGCGAGGTGCCGGCTGGCATACACCCGGGTGCATTAAGCTCCAATACCCATGCCGGCGCCAGAGACACGAATACCGCCTCCGCCAGAGACACCAATGGCGCCGCCGGAGACGCCAATGGCGCCGCCTGCGCGCTGTGCGAGTTGCTAGCCATGAAGCTGGGAACCGGGGGAGGCCCCTGTTTGCTGCCCACAATCCACGTCATCAGCCCATGAATCAACGTAGGCACCATGGCGTTGAGCTTCGTTCCTAGTTGTTGTTCCACTTGCTCTTGGACAAGCTCCGGAATCCGCGCCACTTGTGCCTTGAGTGCTTCAACCTCGCGCGACTGGCTTCCCGAGCTGGTCTTTTTCTCCTTTCGCCCACCAGCGGTATAGTATGACGACCATTTTGTGGACAAGCCTTTGCCGGCCACACGACCAGCTGACGTCGGCTTACTGAGCTTATCCTTGTTTTTCATTACGTTCAACGCCCTATTTAAAGGGGTGTCGAAAGGGGAGCTCTGAGATGACCCCGCGCTACTGCTTTCAGTGTCCTGCGGAAGGAACGTGAACCATTTAGAAATATTGGGGATTAATTAGAATGCAACCATATGGAGCTAATTATGCGGGGGTGTATTCCTTACCAGGACAAGCTCGAGCGCCCTGATCTTCGGATCCGTGGTAAGCTCCTTTGTTACCGGGTCCTCCTTGTATCGGGCCCTGAGAAAGTTCCTGGTCTGCTTGTCACGGTATTTCTCGAAGCGGGGTGGTAGGCCTTGCTCGGCACGCTCCGTGTCCTCCTTGTCCCATATAGGCTCCACCACTCTGTAACCGCCGGGACCGAGTTGGTGGACTCCTAAGTTCAACTTCCGCATTTCTTTCCCCCACTGACTTGATTCAGAGGTTGCGCTGCTCTCGCACTTGATCTTGAACTCCTTGTACTCATCTTCGCTCATCAAAGGATATTTCGCCTTGATCTTGTCATAACTACCAACTTTGTCAATCATTGCCTTCACCATGCTTCTCCAAGTAGACAGGGCCGTGCTCATCCTCGTGAGGGTGGTACTGTTCACTTTATTCCCTGAGAGCCGTGTGTTTGCAAACTCAGCGGGGAACTTGTATTGTTCGTGCAGCTTCGTGAAGAGGAGGCTCTGCAAATTCCCGTGGTCCTTATGCCTTAGGTTCTCGGTGTTGATCGAGATGGTGCTCCAGAGAATGCACCTGAGCTGAACCGAGTACCCCTTTACTACTTGTTTGGGCGCCGTCGGATTCCCGTCGGAGTCCACTTCAGTAAATTCCTCCCTGACGATGCTGAGCATGCTCGGGCGCTGGTCCTTCCGTTGCCTCTTCGGTTGGCTGCCATCTGTGTGTGCGCCGCCATCATCAGTGGTGGCATCCTCGGCGGTGCCATCACTGGTGTCATCCCCGACGCCACTAGGTGTTGTGTAGTTAGGATCGGTGTCTTCCGCGGCGTCCTCATAGCGGTGATGTTCTTTCTCCAACTCCTGGGACAACTCCCAGAATTGCTTGCCGCTCAAACCGCCGGCCTCATTGTTGTGGGCCATGTTTCACTCTAAATAGAAAAAAAGTTTGGTCAAAAAGTTGGTTAGTGTCAAGGAACAAGATCATGGTCTCATCATTTAGGGTTTGTCGACACCGAGGCATCCTAAAGGCCAAGCTTTTATCATTTAGGGTTTGTCGACGCCGAGGCACCCTAAAAGCCTAAGCGTACATCATTTAGGTTCTCATCGACACCGAGGCATCCGGGGCAGCCAAGTTAAGTTTTCATCATTTAGGGTTTATCGATGCTAAGGCACCCTAGGTTGGGCCTAATCACTTGGCACTAATCACTTGGCTCTATTGCCACCTGCTATGTTGGGTTTATCATCTAGGGTTTATCGATGCTAAGGAGAATTCTAAGTTGGGCCTAATCACTTGGCTCTGTTGCCACCTATGGTTTAATGCAGCAAGAATGGCGGTGCAGTTGATCCTACTTAACTAAGTACTAAGATACCCCGGCCCATGCATTAGTCGCAAGTATCCCATATGTCCTATTTTTAGCAAAGTCATGCTAAAATTCACGGAAAATTTCAGCATGACCTTTGCTGAAAATAGGACATATGGAGTACCCGAATTTGCCGGAACGGAAGTCAATCGACATTCCGGAAAACTCAAGGGCCTCTCGGGGTACCTGCAATATCATCAAGACACAATGGTGCTCGTCAGCAGCGGTGGAGCGGGGGAGGGTGCGGTGTGTCGTTGGCGGCGGTGGAGCTAGCGGGGGAGGGTGCGGGTGGGATCGAGATCGAGATGGAGGGGGATAGCGATCGAGATAGAGGGCTAGGGATCGAGATCGAGATGGAGGGGGATCGAGATCGAGTGTCATGATATCAAAAAGTGCCCATGAAATACAATCGAGAAATGAAGACTACGATTTAAATACAATCGATCTTAGCTAGCTATCCGTTCACAATCTTCTTGCCCTTCTTTTTCGCAAATGGAGTTCTTCTGTGGAACGGACGTCCTTTAGGTAGGGTGGTCCTGCTTCTTCTTGTGGCGTGTGCTGCTACTTCATCGTCGTCGTCATGTTCGATTTTCGGGTCGCCGTATTTGTCGAAGTCTTGCTCATTGGCTACTCCATCCATTTCGATGATCTTCCTTTTGCCTCTCCTCACGACAACATGACTGGGCTTTGACGGGTCGGTAATGAAGAAGCATTGGTCCACTTCGGAAGCCAGTACCCATGGCTCATTTTTTGTGGTGATGTTTGCGCCCGCGGTCTTGGATTTGGCATCGGGTATAACCATGGTGGTGAAATACCAGTCTTCTTTTAGGACGCTCTTGGCCCATCTGACACGGAACATCGGGACCTTCTCTCTAGCGTAGTTCAGCTCCCAGATCTCCTCGATCCTTCCGTAGTATCTG
Organism: Triticum dicoccoides; assembly: GCF_002162155.2. Lineage (NCBI taxonomy): Eukaryota > Viridiplantae > Streptophyta > Magnoliopsida > Poales > Poaceae > Triticum > Triticum dicoccoides. The sequence goes on from NC_041381.1 coordinate 308,280,422, forward strand.
TCCTTGTCGTTACCGGTGTAGGATTCCATTGTTACCCCGGAGTTCTGATAACCATCGCTCTTCATCTCCTTGTTCTCGGTGTAGAATGTGTAGCCGTTGATATCGTACGCCTCATAGGTCATAAGGTTGTGCTCGGCACCCTGTGACAAGGCGAATATGAGTTGTTCTCCCGCGGAAGAATCCTCATGTAAAGGGTACGATAGAAGCTTCTGCTTGAACCAACGCGTGAAACATGAGTTGTGCTCTTTGATTATATCTCCGTCCGTCCTTTGTTGGCCTCGGTCATTGTACATCTTCTCAATAAAGGTTTTGTGCTCTACCACCCAAGGATCGACCACGTCTATGTGTTGTAGCGCGACTAGGTTTGCTCTTTCAAAGTCGGCGAGTCGACCGTCGAAGTCGACATGCATTTCACGGCGACCCTCACGGTGACCCCATCTAGCGAGCCTGCCGAGGTGCCTGTTGACGGGCAGACCAACGGGGTTCTCGATGCCTAGATAATTCGTGCAGTAGGAGATGCACTCTTTGGTCAGAAAGCCCCTGGCTATACTTCCCTCTGGATGTGACATGTTGCGAACGTATCCTTTGATGACACCATTCATCCTTTTGAACGGCATCATGCTGTGCAGGAACGTCGGCCCGACTTGGATGATATCCTCCACGATATGGACCAGCAGATGCACCATAATGTCAAAGAATGCGGGCGGGAAGTACATCTCAAGCTCGCATAGTATCACCACGATCTCTTCCTGTAGCCTTTTGAGTTGCCTCACGCCAATAGACTTCCGAGAGATGACGTCGAAAAAGTTGCATAGGCCAAATAGCGTTTCATGGACGTGCGCGTCCATGATCCCACAGATTGAAACTAGAAGTATCTGCGTCATCAGCACGTGACAGTCGTGAGACTTCATCCCGCTGAACTTCTGCTTCGCTGGGTCTAGGTATCTGCTTATCTTCCCCGCGTAACCATAAGGAAGTTTTACTCCTACGAGGCAGGTGAAAAACTGCTCGATCTCCTCCTGACTTAGAGTGAAGCACGCGGGAGGGTAGTCATTTCTGGTCTTCTTGGCCTTTTTGCCTTTGCGACGACTTTCTGTGTCCTGCTTCGCCTCATCATCATCATCATCATAATCATTAGCATGAAGCTCCTGCCTGATGCCCATTGATTTCAAGTTTGCCCTTGCTTTCGGCCCATCTTTGGTCCTCTCTGGCATGTTGAGCAGGGTACCAAGCAGACTCTCGCACACGTTCTTCGTGATATGCATGGCATCAAGGTTGTGAGGCACACGGTGGATCTTCTAGTACGGCAAGTCCCAGAAAACAGACCTCGTTTTCCATACCTTCAGCAGTGGCTCTGGCGCCTTTCGCTTCTTTCCCGGCTCTGGTGCCTTTTGCTTCTTTCCCGGTAGTGGGCAATCTTTCCAATTTTTCAACAGCTCATCTATTTCCTCGCCGCTCCTCGTACGCGGGCGTCTTCGGGGTTCGGTTTCACCATCGAACAGATCCTTGTGTTTCCTCCAAGGGTCATCGTCGCGAAGCCACCTTCGATGTCCCATGAACACGGTTTTCGAAGACCCGGGATCTCTATCTAGCTGGCGATATGTTGTGTCATCCATGCACCTTGCGCATCCAGAAAATCCGTGGACTACCTGCCCCATGAGATATCCGTAACCGAGATAGTCGTGCACCGTCGTGAGCAGTGCGACTCTCATAGGGAAATATTCTTTCTCTGCGGCGTCCCACGTATTGGCTGGCGTTTTCCACAACGTGTCTAGCTCCTCTTTCAGCAGCCCCAGATACAGATTGATGTCGTTCCCTGGTTGTTTCGGCCCTTCAATTAGCATACTCATGTGAATGTACTTCCTCTTCATGCATAACCAGGGGGGAAGGTTGTACATCCACACAAACACAGGCCAGGTGCTATGTGTGCTTCTCTGGCTGCCAAACGGATTGACTCCATCGGTGCTCGCGCCCAGCACGATGTTCCTTGGATCCTTCCCAAATTCTGGGTATTCGAAGTTCAACGCTTGCCACTGGCTCGCATCCTTAGGGTGACTCAGCATCTTGTCTTTTTTATTTATCTCCGGATCATTTCTGTCATCTTCCTGCTTCTTCTCCTCCCTATCCACGTGCCAACACAGGAGCTTTGCTACCTTAGGGTCCGCAAAATACCACTGCAGACGAGGACTGATCGGAAAGTACCACACCGATTTTCGAGGAGCTTTCTTCCTCTTCTTGTATCGAGTGACACCGCACACCGGACATATGGTAGACTCCGCGTGCTCGTCCCGATAAATGATGCAATTGTTCATGCACACATGGTATTTCACGTGCGGTAAATCCAGAGGACACACGATTTTCTTCGCCTCCTCGGAATTGGTCGGGCACTTGTTCCCCTTGGGAAGACGTTCGTGCGAGAATGACAAGTTCTCGTCGAAGCATGCATCGGCCATTTTGTGTTTTACCTTTATCTCCAGAGCCATGAGCGTTACTTTCAGGCGGGTATCCTCGGGCCTACATCCTTTATACAATGGAGTAACCGCATCTATCTCCAGTTGATCCAGCTTGGCTTTCTCTCGGGCGGCAGCTCTTGCGTTATCCGTCTGGTTGAGAAGCAGCTCTTGAATATGAGGGTCCTGCACCCAGCGTCCATCGTCGTCTGCTCCGACATCTTCATCTTCATGATCATGCCCTTCGTCTTGATCTTCCTCATCATCATGTACGACATCTTCTACATGATGACTGTGTACAGCATCACCGTTGTGATCATGTCCTGGAGATTCTTCGTCTTCTTGCCCGCCCTCGCCGCGGTGGTTGTCTTGTTGCCCTTCCTCATTTCTTGCCCGGCCCCCATGGACGACTTCATATTCATCCTCATCACCTTGCCACCGATAGCCATCCATGAAACCATGCAAGAGCAGGTGGTCCCGCACCTGCCCGGAATCCGGGTCTGCAATAAGGCTCTTTAGCTTGCATCTTCGACATGGACATCTTATCTCCGTCTCGTTCTTTTGAAGCATCTCGGCCTTCACGGAGCTCAAAAACCTATTCATGATGCCTTCGGTCATCGTGCGGACCATGGTCGCCTGCGGGGTAGAGCAAAATGATATTTTAGAACCAAGAAAAAATTTGGCATGACCTTCCCTAAAAATAGGACCAAAAAGAATGCATAGTGCCAAAATTCTCGCCGAAACGGAAATGAATCAACATTCTGGCAAAATATTGGCAACTATCGCATTTCAAATCCGGTACCTGCAAACACAAACATATATGCAACACCACAAACATATGCAACACCACAAACATACATAGATCTAGCTAGGTCACAAAAAGTGTATGTGCATGTTGTTGGAGCGAGCTAGGGAGAAAAAAAGTAGATCTACAACATGAAGATAGCTTTCCCCTTACTTACATATAAAAAAAGGTAATTTCACCACTTAATTTTGACGAATCTATGGTGCAGATGAGGTGAGGAGGAGGAGGCATCCGACAAGCTTGGAGAAGGAGGTGGAGGGAATGAAGTGGGGAAAGTGAGTGGGTAGGTGTGGCTATCCAAAATATCTTGTTGGTTCACGGTTACTAATGGCGCACCATCTCCAAATGCGCCATTAGTAACCCTGGTTATTAATGGCGCACCTGCATGTGGTGCGCCATTAGTAGTTTTGCAAAAAAGTAAGAAATATATATATATATATATACTAATGGCGCACCGTGGCATAGTGCTCCATTACTAGTTTAAACTAGTAATGGCGCACTGTGACACGGTGCCCCATTAGTAGTTTTGCAAAAAAAAAGAATACAGTACTGGCGCACTCTGTGGCTGGCGCGCCATTACTAGTTAGAACTAGTAATGGCGCACTTAGCTAGGATGCGCCATTGGTATGTATGGAAAAATGAAAAAAAATTGTTACTAGTGGCGCACCTTGTGTCTGGTGCGCCATTAGTGTCTTCCACACTAATGGCACATCACCAAATGGTGCGCCATTAGTATATAGTAGTGGCGCACTACTTCTCTGGTGCGCCATTAGTGTCAGTTTCATCTATAGCCCTTTTCCTAGTAGTGCGGGGCAGAACCAGGCAACACAACCTTCATAAACAAAATAATGAAGAACACTTTCAGAGCAAGGTCATATTTGCTAGGATCCTTGACGAGCACCTTGAGCTTATTCCTCAAATCCTTTGTACTGATTTCTTTGTTCTTGCTAATGTCAAGCTCCGTTCTTAACTTCATCAGAACGTTGTCATATCCGTCCTCTGATGGCCTTGGCGCAGAACGACCACCACAAGGGAAACCAAATAATTTTTGTATACCATCGCTAGTGATGTGAAGCTTCTTATTAGCCTCACCCATCTCAAGAGTAATTGTATCAGAATCTATCCTCAGGTACAAAACTCCCATCAGAGGGCGGGAAATGTTAGACTTCACCCTCCACTTGAAGATAGAACCAAAAGCAGATGCATGAACCCTTGCCACATGCCGACTCTCGAGCAATTTAGCACAAGCTTCAACCTCTCTCAAAGAACATTGCACAGTTAAGTTCAATTTCCGTTGGTCACCTTCACCCAAGGCAACTTTTCCGGCATTGCCTCCCACTGGCTTGACCGGACTCATAATGCTAACAGGCTGTAAATGAAAATGAAGAAGCTAGACCTTAAATAAATGAATATAGAAAACCAAACAAGCATATGAAGAGAAGTAAAAAAAAGAAAAGATTGCACAAGTTCAACTATTAAAACAACATCAGTACCACCCTCAATTGATGCAAACAATGACCAGCCTCACCTGGCCACAATACCAGCACAAACACAAGTAAATCATTGCAAGTACAACTAGTAAGTCACGTGCAGTACAAAACACATACCACTGCAAACAATGAATATAGAAAACAAAACAAGCATATGAAGGCAAGAAAAAAAGAAAAGATTGCACAAGTTCAACTATTAAAACAACATCAGTACCACCCTCAATTGATGCAAACAATGACCAGCCTCACCTGGCCAGCATACCAGCCAAAACACAAATTAAATCATTGCAAGTACAACTAGTAAGTCACGTGCAGTACAAAACACATACCACTACAAACAATGAATATAGAAAACAAAACAAGCATATGAAGGCAAGTAAAAAAATAAAAGTTTGCACAAGTTCAACTATTAAAACAACATCAGTACCACCCTCAATTCATGCAAACAATGACCAGCCTCACCTGGCCAGCATACCAGCCCAAACACAATTAAATCATTGCAAGTACAACTAGTAAGTCACATGCAGTACAAAACACATACCACTGCAAATTCATCTTCAGAATCAACTTCAATATCATCTTCTTCACATACAACATCTTCAGCTTCGACACGAGCATGCTTCTTCACACCTTTGTTCACCTTTGCAGGATGAACTTTACGCTTCTTATTTTCTTTCAACAAAGACCGCTTTTGAGGAGGAGACGAAGAAGGCTTCTTATTTGTCAAACCTCGTGGACTCCGACGAACAGGGGAGCCACCGAGTTTGCTTGGACCAATTTTCACAGCAACACTATCCGCATCAGCTTTCCTATTACCAGGTTGGGAACCAGCTTTCACACGTGGGCTACGCCTCTGTGTGCTATCAGGATTTTGATCTGACATCTTCCCCTTCAAAACATCTTTCTTCTCCTTAACTGCATCACGATCAAACGCTTGCGTCAAACGATTGAAAAAGCCGCGTCACCACCTTCATCGCCTACACGTTTAGGAGCTTGAGGAACATCAACATCACTTTCTTGCACACATGCATCCTTTTGACGTTGTTCCAACTCCTTTCTCCTATGGAAATCATACTTCTTCTTTCTTATCCTTTCATCCTCGAGATGTAACTGCATAGGAACATCCTCAGCCTGGGTAACAGGCTCAGTGCCATCAACACTTTGAGACTAAGTAACAGACAACTGCAAGCTGCCATCACCATCATCAACGTTAAGAGAATACATTCCATCATTAATATCTTTAATAACATCAGCAATGCCCTCAGGAACACCATAGCTGTCATTAACGGCATAAACCAATAACATAAGCGCGCACATATAAAATTAAAACACAATTAACATTGCAGACACAAGATAAATAAAGCGCATAGCATCCGACACAAACAAAAGGAACAACTGATGTAACTAAGCATATCTATGTATTAAAGGCTGATAAAAAACAGCAAATATAAGGGAAACACCAGCAACATTCGCAAGTTCTTCTAGAGGATTTGGTGTCTCAAAAATAACATTCACAAGATCTTGAAAGCGTTCTAATTTGTCAGAATCAGGAGGCACCAGCACTTCAACATCTACAACAACATCATAATTAGCAAAAAAGTACATGAACAAGCAATCAGTTCAACTATGTGAACACTACAAGTTCACCCAATAAAACAAATATGAACCCACCACTGGCACAACCAACTTCAGAAAAGACAACTCTTTCAACATCATACTAGTTCTTCACTGACTACTACAACCTATTCAAATGCCAGGACAGTAGTTCATACTACACATGGTGATAAGTACTACAACATGTCTGCAGGTCGCATCAACTGCCAAAACCATACACACCATACATTCCAGGGCAAAATTATAAGGCTATCAAAATACATACAACTTATAAAGTCAATACGGCAACACCTGTACAACCTTAAAACCAGATCTGTTAAAACATCATCCAAAATACAGGGAAAATCACCTACATTCAATTTGTCCGGACTGGATGATGTACCCATTGAGATCTACAGTCCTAAAATCTGCCGAACCAGATCTGGAAGACACATGAACAAAAATTAGGGCTCTGAACAATTTCAGAAATGAAGCACGCCATACAAAAGAAAAACTCTTACCAGCAAACACAAAATCCGCCACGCAATCCAGTATCACTGCCGCCAAATGCTCGTTCAACAGCAAAGGAACCCTAGCGAGTGCAGCCTGGGACAACAAGAGAGCAATAGATTAGAAATAGAGAGAAAATCTGTACATAAGAGGAAGAAAGCAAAGTCGATGGTATAGCAAAAGGAACAAACAGAGCACCCGGACCTCCACCCCTGGGGTTGAACCCTCCGGCCGACGCTCGCACGGCGAAACAGGAGTAGGAACTTCCCCTGCGAGAAGAGAAGAAGAGGGGAACGAAGACGGAATCAATTTGGGGACAGGAGAGGAGTGGAACGGGGAAGATCGGAGGTTAAAAGGTGAGTGGGAGGGTTAAAAGGTGAGTGGGAGAAAACGGACAGCTAAAGCCCACAACTGTGGCAAAGCCCACTATCTCTGGGCAGTTACAAAAGATAATACCAAAAATCAAATACAATAAAAAAATTAATATAGAGGGAGAAAACAAATGGCTAAAGTAGAAATAATAACTCACAACAGTACAATAAAAATTATCAAAAAAGTACAAATGAAAAAATAATTCATAATGGTGCTGGTTTTCCCCCTAAAAAATAAAGATAAGATAACAGGGGCAAGTCATGTTACGGACTCGCCTCTGCATGCGACACCGCGGCACACTGCGCCGTCGCCTGCTACGGCTCGTTCCTGGCTCGGCCTCGCCGGGATGGGGGAGGGGGGTCCCGACCCCCCCTGGCTCTGCCTCGCGCTAACGCGGCAATGCGCTCATTTGACAGGCGCAGCGCGGTTATTCTGCCCCCCCCCCACACGCACCCACACACACCCCTAAGATAGATAATGGGGCAAAGTCCATACAAGGAAGATGTGTCAGTAAAACTATGCCCCTCGGTACGGTGCGGTGCGGGGGCAAGTCATGTTGCGGACTCGCCTACGCATACGACGTCGCGGCACGCCGCATCGTTGCCTACTACGGCTCGTTCCTGGCTCGGCCTCGCCGGGATGGGGGAGGGGGGGTCCCGACCCCCCTCCCCCCGGCTCGGCCTCGCGCTAATGCGGCAGTGCGCTC
>NC_041381.1:308290577-308294922 GCF_002162155.2 Triticum dicoccoides
ACACACCCATAAGATAGATAATGGGGCAAAGTCCATACAAGGAAGATGTGTAAGTACAACTATGCACCTCGGTACGGTGCGGTGCGAGGGCAAGTCATGTTACGTACTCGCCTCCGCATGCAACGCCGCGGCACGCCGTGTCGTCGCCTGCTACGGCTCGTTCTTAGAACAAAACTAACAAGAACTACAACAAAAAAAGTTATCAGTCCAAGTCACTAGTGGAGTCAAGTACTAAATTCAAACAATCAAAAAAAGGAAAAAAATCGACCGCCCAAGTACAAAAAAGTACCAGTCCAAGTTACTGGTGGAGTCAAGTACTAGATTCAAACAACAAAACAGGGAAAAATTGACCGTCAGTCCAAGTCACTAGTGGAGTCAAGTACTAGATTCAAACAAACAAAAAAAGGAAAAAAAATTGACTGCCCAAGGAGAAAAGTGTCCTAGTCCAAGTTACTGGTGGAGTCAAGTACTAGATTCAAATAACAAAAAAGGAAAAAATTGACCGCCCAAGGACAGGTGCAGGCCTTGACAATGCTAGATACTTTAACTCGAGCCCGTGGGCGAATCCCTAGTAATCCGCACAAACGCAGGGCCTGCCGTCCAGGGCCCACAGGTCAAGAGAGAGAGCGCGAGCACCGTGTATAAGCGCTCTGGTAAGTGTTCAGAGGAGTTCGACTGGTAAGCCTCGGCTGTGCTTATAAATAGGTCTAGAGCCCCCTCGACTAGCAAGGTGGGACTAAACCCATAGCGCACGCGCACGCCGTGCTGCGTAGCCGCGCGGATGAGCTATCCGGGCCGAAAACAACGACTCAGGCCGATGGCCCAACACAGTACATCGCCCCATTACAAAAATCTAGTAGATCACACACGAAAAAGAAAAACAAAATGAAGATAATTTTAAAAAAACCTCATAAGAAAAATTAGTTAAGAAAAAAAACAAACACATCTTAATGGTAAGAAGTAAAAAAAATTAAAAAAATATAAGACTGTAAATAAAAATTTCAGAAACGAATTTATAAAAAGTTCAACTACTACAATTCTTAAGGTTCAAGTACAAAAAAAATAGTACTGTGCAGCGAAGATTAAATTTTTTTAATTTTAAAAAATACTAAAACTATCATTATTCAACTATAAAAAAGAAAAATGTGCTCCAAAATTCATGTAAAGAAGTAAGAAAAAATGTTATACAACAAACAAATTCGATTGGTAATTGACAACCTAAAATAGTTCAGTACTATCATTAACAGAATGTAAGTTCAGCAAACTCAATAACAAAAAGGGGTTCTAAAAACATCATTAGTGTATAGCACCGTCTGCGAGTTATGTACTTGAAAATATACCAGTCAAAACAAAGGATGCCCATCAGTTCAACTATAGAATTGTTCCAGTACTAATATAAAGAATATATAAATAAAATAGTTATACTTGAGCAGAACAACAGGAAAAACATTACATAACTTGTTCCAAACCATCTGATAATACCATACAATTCAACCATCTCACATGCAAATATTTTAAAAGAAAAAATACTGCGACATAATGAACCACACACAAATCTCACAACCGGCGTTATTTGCCACATTTAAACCTCCAAGACATAAATTCTGAGCATCAGAGAGTCGTCTTCTCTGGAGAACATAACCATAACCAGATCACCATCCTCAAATCCAGACTCTACCGCAAACTCCTTCCACCCAGTAGTTAGGTTGATGCAACCGTCAAAGTCAATGTGGTAGGCAACATCCATCAACTGATACCCATTTTTGTCTGAAGTCTCCATCTTCACAACACCGGAACTAGGAGCAACAATCCTGATCCTGGGTGACATTTTCTGCAAATGGGCATGGGAGTACAAAACAAATTGAACACCTGACATAACTGAATTTTTACACAGATATAGGAACGATTTGCATAACAAACTAAAATGGAAAAAATCCGAACAAAAACAATAACACAAAACTAACTAGACATGTGAACTGACTAAACTAAAGAAATATACATATCAATACACCTACAGTAAAACATCTAACAAAAAACAGATGAAAGATTATACAAAAATGGATAAAATACTGTTAAGTAATGTACAAATACACACAGAAATCCCTACTGTTAAATTCTGACAAAACCAAATAAAAAAATATAGACAAACTATTCATAAGACTAAAATGCAGATTCAGTCCATGGGATTCAAACAGAGACCAACAAAAAAGTAGAAAACAAAACGAATAGAAACACATACACATGATTCCTTCAAGTCACCAACCGTCATGCGACAAACATAGGGTGTACGAAACCCATGGTTGTTGTACAGCAGACAAGAAAGTTGCCCACGGCGCTGAGTCTGGGTGAGCTCCAAACCAGATTCGTACACACAGCCGTCAGCTATGCGCGCCATCTTTGCCAGGCATCGGCATGAACAATCCTCCATGGAACACACAGGAACAGAGAAAAAAGCAACAAAGAGAAGAGGGAGGAACCTAGATCTGATTCTGGAAGAAGGAAGAAAAAGGAGGGGGAAGACTTGGCCACACATCACACATAGATGGATAGAGTTTATAGTCAGGAAGACTCGCAGATTACAAAAATAATAAATAGGCAGGTGGGCAGCCAGCTGGTAGGAAATAGTTATTACACAAGCCATGCAACATTTGACCGCAAATCAGTTCAACTTCAGATAAACAAGCAGGTCAAAAGTGCACATGTCAAACATATGCAGACAAAACAACACATTTAGAGAAAAAATAGTTCAATTCATTTAGTCATTCAAACATCTGCCCCCTCACAACAAAAATGTTAAAAACATAATATTCACTACTAACGATCAAAGAAACGATGCCATTTGGCCCTGGTGGATGGATGTGGAGCCGTGGCTGCTCTCGGCCTAGCCCAACTAATGATCTGAATATGGTTCCTTCCCCTGCCCTCTGGGAAAAGAAGCTCCAATTCATTGGAGTTGCAAGTATCCATCACCTCACGTGCAAGGCGTCTATTGAACTCTGCCTCCAGTTCCTCCTCGGCAGCACGTCACGCCATCTGCCTGCGCCTGCGCCTCGTCCTCCTCTGCTCTGCTACTGCAGCCCTCACATCCATGGCGTCCCCCTCCTCCTCTGTGACCTCTCCTAGCTCAGGATCCATCTCGCTTTTCTTTGGTTGCAGCTCGTAGAATGAAACTGACAGAGGGCTCGGGCTTTATAATCAAAATGCAGAGCTATCGGTATGAATCCAGTCCCGATGTCGACGCACAGTAATATAACTTTGACACGCAGCAGTCCAACTACACATATGGCAACAATTCAAACAACACTGCAAAACACGCAACTTAATTACACAGTTTGACCAAATTACACGAAATCACAGCATACAGTCAGCCGCCATACACCACCTCCGCCAACGACAAAATAACATGGGAATCCGGGGTAGAAACAACTCAAAGAAGCAAAATTGACAATGCAAATCTTTTCATACAATCCTCATATCTCTCCCTACAACGTCAATTCAAAAGTAAAACAACAGAAAAAGAAGAACAGATTTCCATGGCGGGCGTGGAAAACGACCAAGAACACCAAAACTTGTAATCATAAATTACAGATGAAATTAATCTCCAAAAACTCTAACATACCGATAATTCTCACATCAAAAACAACAAACACGACGTAAATTGAGGCCCACGAACACCACAGTAAACACCAATGCCCAAAACACGTCCACCACCAAAATGCCCACGCCGTCACCTCCGGTGACTACAGATCACAAAACACATCCAGCTGAGCGCGCGCACGTGTGGAACCCCTTACATGTCTCCTCTAGCAACGCATGGCCCACAGCATCGCGCCGGAGAACGATCGGAAGCTCCACGTTGCATCCCCTGTTTTCGTCCGTCGTGCACACAGGAAGATCAGTTCTGGTGGAAAACCACGTCAGTCCAAACTGTGAACCACGTCAGTTCAGAGAGGGTAACAGAATAATATTCTGTTACGCGTAATAGAATAGCCCAAATGTGTGTGTGTGTATATATATATATATATATAGGGTGGGTCTATTATGATAACACACCTTAAGACCTTATTCCGCTAACACCCCCCGATGCGCAGCACACAGCCAGCAGAACCGTTCTAACCAAGCGCATCCGAAGGAAAAAAACTAACCACCCCTCTGCCCCCCACGTCTTCACCTTCTCTGCACACAGCCGCATACCCTAGTCCCCACGACGACCTTCGTCAACCCACCCGCCTTCCACTCCCCACATCCCCGCGGCGGCTGGCAGGGGCACTAGATCCGAGCGGCACCCCCGCGTCCCACCTTTTCTCCCGGGCCGCCATGGCGAGTGTGCCCCCTGACATCTCCT
>NC_041381.1:308295574-308308379 GCF_002162155.2 Triticum dicoccoides
TACGACCCACCACCGGACGAAGGCCGCAGAGGCTCACGCAACACCTCGTCGCTGGATCCATGCCGCGCCGGTCCCCTGCGATGCCCCGCTGCCGGATCCAGCCCCTCCAGTCCACCCACTCACACCAGCGCCACTGCCTCCTCCCCATCCATGGCGGTCGCCCCACCACAACGACCTCTCCCTGTGCTGGATCCGGTGGGATCAGCCTCCATTGTGTCCTGCCTGGACCCGCGCCGCTGCGGCCGGGCCAGCTCCCCCGTCCCACCTCCTCCCCATCCTGGACTAGACGGCTGATGGGTCCAGGTCGCACATGCCTCAGGTGGCTCCTGGGCGAGTGGACTCTCTGCAGTTTGGTGGCGTTCGTGGTGCAGCTCATGGACAGTGCCACCATGTAGTTTGAGCGACCGTGTGCGTGCAGTGCGTCCACTGAGTGCATGCGGTTTAGTGCCTCTCGTGTTGCCCCGACCACCATCCTCCATCGCCGTCCATCTCGTGCTGCCCCTCCTGACTGCGCGCCCTGGATCCGGGCAACCAGGCATGCGCGCCATGCCACACGCGGCCCACCGGACCTCGGCCGTTGGGGGTGTGTGGTGGTGGGCTGTGTCACAGCCCTAGAATTTGTCTGTCATTAGTTGCATCAAGGCATTCATGCATCATGTTTGAAGTTTATGAAATTTGAAATGGGGAGGACCAAGCCCTAGCACCAAAGCAATGCAAATAGGTTCAACTTCAAAATATTTTTCAAAGAACCCAAATTGGTTTGCAAAAATGTTCATGATTAATGGAAAAGGGGGAAAACCATTTCCAGAGATGATGGATATTTTTCCAAGACATTTTTGGATTTTTGAGTAAACCATATTGTATTTGACTTTGGGCATTTAAATACTATAAATAATTTAAATGTTCAAATAAATGTTGGAAATTGTTAAGGGTCACTGAAATAATTCAGAAAGCACCCATAATTGTTTCTAGGATTTTATTAAATGATTTGATATTTTAAATCAAATCAAAAACAAATTGCAGAAAATAGAAAAGAGGAAACAGAGAGAGAGAGAGAGTACTTACCTGGCGCCTACCTGTGCGACCTGCTGCAGAAGCCGGCCCAACCCACCACTGCAGCCCTCCGTCGTCTTCCTCCCCTCGCCCCGAAGCAGCTGCGTGCTCGCACGCGCACGGACGCGCGGCCACCTCCTGCTTGCCGACGAGCCCCTGGACGCGTGGACGACTCCCGCAGGCCGTCCCGATCCCGCTGACCGTTTCGCTCACTCTCCCCCCTCGACCCTCCCTCCTCTGCTCCCTCTCTCCCGCCCGGACCGAACGGAGCCGCCGCCACCGACGAGCTCCCTCGCGGCCACCGCCACCCCCACGCCTCACCGACGCCCCAGGGAGCTCCGCCTTGATCCCCTCTTCCTCCCCACCGAGCCAAGCCCCTCGGGAAGCCCTGCATCGCCTCCACGCCATCGTATTCGTCCTCGACCGCCGCCGATGGTCGCCGTCGATTCGCCGCCGTTCGTGCTTCCCCGAGCTCGCTGACCCTCCCGGCATGATCCCCGTGAGCCCCTGCTTCGTTTCCCCCTAACCCCATGTCCGATTTCGAGCTCTAGCCGCCCCCTCTACCGGAGCCGAGACGCTCCGCCGCACGGGCTCGTCGCCGGCGAAACCCCGGTGACCATTTGGTCACGGGCGTGCACCCGTTGTGCTTGCCGCGACCCGTAGAGCCCCTCCAGCGCCTCAGCTCCCTCGTTTGTGAGCAGCAGCGTCGAAATGCCCGACGCCCAAACTCCGGCCGCCGCCAGGAGCCCGTTTTCGGCGAACCCCGGCCTCCCTGTGCCCAGCTGCGTGCGCCACTAGATGCGCGGGAGCACGGGCTCCCTCTTGGTGCCCTCAGCGCGACCAGCCGCGGGCTGTAGCGCCATCCCGAGCAACTCCGGCGAGGTCCCGCCGTCGCCATGGTCGCCGGCGTCACTAGCCGACGTGGCCGCGTGATTAGCACTAATCACGGCCAGCTAACCCTCCCCAGAGCCACAGACGTATGGGCCCCACGCCCTTATTTAATCCTTATCATTTTCTGTTAAGTCTTAACCTAACCACCGTGGGCCCACACGTCAGCTTTTACCAAGCTGACGTGGCTGTTGACCTGGTCCCACCTGTCAGTGAGCTAAGCAGCCCTATGACACTGACGTGTGGCCCCCACACGTCAGGTTTGACTTGGACCCGCCCTGTTGACCTGATGACGTCAAGGTGATGTCATACTGATGCAGTAAATGTTTTCTGGAGTTTTTAAATAAATCAGAAATGATTTATTTATTTCAGAAAATATCCAAAACTTCGAAAATTCATAGAAATTCAACCGTAACTCCAAATTAAATAAATTATATATGAAAAATTATCAGAAAAATTCAAGGAATCCATCTGTACCATTTTCATGCATGTTAGAACAACTTATAACAGCTGTTTAGCACAAATCATATAAATGGCATTTAAATAATCACATGTGGAGTTTGAATTTGAACCTAGGGTTCAAACCAACTCCATTTAACTTGTTGCTAGATGCATTAGCCCAAAACACATTCATTTTGCCATGTCATGATCATGCATCATATTGTGCATTGCATTGATTGTGTTCCCTTCTGTATTGCCGGTATTTGTCCCCTCTCGATAGACGTGATACCGATGATGTGATCGTTGACACTGATGAAGACTCAATGCTATCCTCAGAAGTGCCAGGCAAGCAAAACCCCCTTGTTCATTCCGATACAATCCTACTCTCTCGCTCCTGCTCTCTTTTAATGCATTAGGACAACACTGATTCATCTGTTACTTGCTGCGGTAGCTGAACCCCTTTGTCCTCTGCATGACCTGTCATTGCCACAGTAAATAGATGAAACCCACTAGCACGAGTAGGAGTTGTTTGAGCCCTGTTGTGCCTACTCATTCATGCTTGTTTGTCATGCCTGCTACTGCTTAGAGTTGAGTCAGGTCTGATTCATCGGGGATGAATCAGAGGTGTGTGAACATGTCCTACTGTGTGTGAGCTAAGTGTGTGAACACGATTTGGTAAAGGTAGCGGTGAGAGGCCATGTAGGAGTACATGGTGGGTTGTCTCATTGCAGCCGTCCTCAGGAACTGAGTTCTGTGTTTGTGATCCATGATTCAGCTACTACCACGCATTGAGCCCGAAACCAATGGACCCTCTCGGCTTCTTGATCACCCTTGTCCTCTGTCCAGGAGTTGCAAGTAGTTTCTGGTGTTTGTACTATGCTGGAGGCCGTGGGCAGCGCTGACCGGAGGGGTGGGCTATGATGCGGTAGGCACGTGGCCGGGTATACCGGGCGCCCGTTTGGTGTCACGGAACCCTGTTCACATCGTTTGGGGCTGTGAGCGAAACTCCGGCCGGATCTCCTCATGGATGGAACCCGAATAGGCGATAAACCTGGACTAGAGACTTGAGTGTTTAGGTAGGCCGTGGCCGACACCCACGTTGGGCTTCCGCTTGAAGGTTGCCGAGTACATGTCGTGTAAACGGCGGTAAGTGGTGAGAGCGTGTGTGAAGAAGTACACCCCTGCAGGGTTAACATTATCTATTCGAATAGCCGTGTCCGCGGAAAAGGACTTCTGGGTTGCTTATATCAGTTCATAGACAAGTGAAAGTGGATACTCTAAAATACGCAAGATAAGCGTGAGTGCTATGGATGGCGTTCTCGTAGGGAGACGAGAGCAGATCCATAGTGGTGTATTGATATGGTGAATATGTGGACTCGTGTGCGCCACCTCAAAAGAGTTACTTGCAGTCGTAGTTTAGGATAGCCACCGAGTCAAAGCTGGCTTGCTGCAGTTAAACCCCACCATCCCCTTTGTTGATGATGATGCATATGTAGATAGTTCTGATGTAAGTCTTGCTGGGTAAATTTGTACTCACGTTTGCCTATTTTGTGTTTTTGCAGAGAGACTTCGGTCTCGCTAGTAGTACCGCGTGGACTTCGACGTTTAGCTTGTTACCTCAGCTACGATCTTGTGCCCTCGGCAGGATCTGATAGATAGTCAGGCTTCTCAGCCTTT
Source organism: Triticum dicoccoides (assembly GCF_002162155.2). Lineage (NCBI taxonomy): Eukaryota > Viridiplantae > Streptophyta > Magnoliopsida > Poales > Poaceae > Triticum > Triticum dicoccoides. The sequence goes on from NC_041381.1 coordinate 308,299,634, forward strand.
TTCATTTATAGATGTCTGTACTCAGACATGATAGCTTCCGCTTGTGCTTTGACTTGTATGCTCTGAATGTTGGGTCGTGAGACCCCTGTTTGTAATATCTCGCTCCTCGGAGCCTATTGATTAAATACTTGAGTTGTAGAGTCATGTCGTGATGCCATGTTGTATTTGCACATATCGAGCATATTGTGTGTATGTTATTGAAATGCTTGGTATGTGTGGGATCTGGCTATCTAGTTGTTTATCCTTAGTAGCCTCTCTTACCGGGAAATGTCTCCTAGTGTTTCACTGAGCCATGGTAGCTTGCTACTGCTCCGGAACACTTAGGCTGGCCGGCATGTGTCCTTCTTCGTTCCTGTGTCTGTCCCTTCGGGGAAATGTCACGCGATGAATACCGGAGTCCTGTTAGCCGCTACAGCCCGGTTCACCGGAGTCCTGCTAGCCCAGTGCTACAGCCTGGATTCACTCGCTGATGACCGACACGTTCGATGCTGGGTCATGGATGCCTGTCCCTGTAAGTCTGTGCCACTTTGGGTTTACGACTAGCCATGTCAGCCCGGGCTCCTTATCATATGGATGCTAGCGACACTATCATATACGTGTGCCAAAAGGCGCAAACGGTCCCGGGCAAAGGTAAGGTAACACCCGTGGGAATACCGTGCGTGAGGCCGCAAAGTGATATGAGGTGTTACATGCTAGATCGATGTGGCATTGAGTCGGGGTCCTGACAGGCTGCAACTCCCCATGGGCGACCACGATCACCGTCCCCTTCCTTCGTGTTATCGATGTTCGGATCCGGCGAGCAATGCAGCCGTATCCTCGGAGCAGTGCACCTCCTCCTCCCTCCTCCGCTCTCATACTGGATTGGCCGCAATGCCATGGATCCGGTCGACCTCAACCTTCCGGTAGACCGCTGCTTCCACCAACCGTCAGGATTGGGCACACCGTGTGGCTCATTTTTTCAAACTTTTGATGCGTGGTGTAGTTTGGCGCACATCTTTGCTCTCCTTTTTAGTTCGTATCTTGTTGCATCCAAATTGTAAAAACGTATTTGTTCTGATGCAGTTGAATTTAGTGGGGTGATAAAAAGAAAGTGCAGTTTGAAAATCTGCTTTTTGCTCAGATTTTGTTTTTGTGCAGTTTGCCGGCGATGCCATCGCCTTGAAGTTCACTGGCTCCGGGGGCGAGCAGTGGATAGGACGACGGGCGTGCAGTTTAGGCCGTGCGATGCTGCAGTGCGGATGCTCGTGGCATGCATTTTATTTGGTGTGGGCAAGAGGTTGTACTTCACTTGTCAGTACCAGCGCGTGCTTGTTATTTAAAAAGTTAGATAAAGTGAAAAGGCAGTACATTAGCATTGACTATGCAGAAGAGACGCCTTTATAAAAAACATCATGAGGTTCTCTAGCCTTGACCATTCAGTTCGGATGCATTTTGTAAGCAAAAGGTTAAGTACCGTCATCTCTGTGCTGCTCGTTCATACAAAAGTTAGAAAAAACAAAAGAAGCTCACTTGGTAAACAGAAAACAAAATATCTCAAAAGAAGCTCGCCTCTCTTATTAGATGTAGTTCACTCGCTCAGTCCCTACGGTCCACTCGCTTGGTTCACGCACGTAAAAAATAATAAGTATGAAAAAGACAACAAAAACTCATGAGGTTCACTTTTGGTAGTGTCGCGGTTCACTTACTACCAATTTGAACTGCAGAAAAATGTTACAAAAACGACAAAGCAAAGTAATGCGGTTCACTTCTCGATATTGTTGAGGTTCACTTACTCCCGATGTGAAGCGCGGTCCACTTCCTCGCCTGGTAAAATTTACGTTCGACAAAAGAAACCATGCAGTGCACTTGACTGTCTGATGCAGTACGGTTTTCAGCCAGAAGAAGTGCGTTCTTCTGTTTGATGTAGTACATGCGGCGATTTTGTTGTCAAAAACAGAGTGTCCGCATTTCATTAAAATCAAAATTGCTCCTAAACCGTAAGGAATCGCAGAGAGTGTTCTATATCAAAGAGTTGCGCCTCGTTGATATCTTTCCAATGGCGTATAACTTGAATCATTTCGACCAGTGGTTTGTAAAAAATTCACGAAAAATGGCTGATGCCTCTCATTGTCAGTCGCACGATTTTAAAAATTAACTAAAAACCGTAAGGAATCTCAAAAAACAATTAACATATGAAAGTTGCGCCTCATCCGTAGCTTTCCAACGGCGTATTATACACTTCATTTCGACAAACGGTTAGAAAACTGGAGCGAAAAAAGTACAGAAAATTTTAAAAAAATTGAAAAACAGAATTCCGCAATTTAGTAAATTTGAAACTGCTCTTAAACCGCAACGAATTAGAGAAAATAATAGATATGAAAAAGATGCGCCTCGACGATATCTTTCCAATGGTGTATCATTTGCTTCGTTCCGACGAGCGGCTTAGAAGAAATCACGAACAAACGCTTGCTGCCACTCGTCATGGGCCGCACCATTTTCAAAATTGCTCTTAAACCATGTGGAATCTCGAAAAATGTTCAACATGTCGAAGTTGCGCCTAATCCATAGCTTTTCAACGGTATACTACACGCCTCATTCCGATAAACGGCTAAAAATTAGAGCGAAAACAGTACCGAAAGAACAACGCGTGCAGTTTTTTCCGACGAGAAATTCACTCGTGTGAGTACTACAGCACAATTGGGTTAAAGAATGATGTGCACTTGCATTGAGCGTACAGTCCGGAAGTGTTATCAGAATAATTATTCTGCTAATATTAGCAGAATAGACCGGCTATATATATACATCCTACGCAGCACAACATCTCCAATATCATTATCAATACATCCTACGCAGATGAGTTAGGATGCACTTGATACCAGAAAGGTATCTATCCTACAAACCAGAGGAGTGCTTCAAACTAACAACAGTACATAATATCCAACAAAAGAGGGTCATGCTACAGCAGCAGGATACATGGATCTGTCTAGATATCAGTATGAATCAAGTTGTGTATATTTGCTATTGGCATGAACCGCATCGCCGCATGTCGGGTTTGCAAAATCCATCCATCGCATGGAACCTTGATGCCTTTCACACACTAAAGATTATCGGGCAACAAGCTCTGTTCACGAATTCTGGATATGGTGATTCATGAAACCCATGGTATGATGTGTAAACACAGTTCCCCCTGGCGAATGGAAGTTGCATCGCACGGTAATCATCGTCGATGATATGATCGATGATTGGTTGGATGATCGAATAATTGAACCCGAGGAACATGGAGTAGTTGCCGAGGCTGTGAACCCGCCTCCAGTTGAATACACCTGTCGGCATTCTGGGAACGAGGGTCCCCAGACCTGCCTGCCTGCGGCCTGCAGCGTGGCTCAACCAGCGGCCCAGTACGGCCCGTCTTCATCAACCTAAGCTCAAGACCCTCGCGAGGGGCCAAGCCTCGCGGGGTGGACGACGCAAGGCCTCCTCAAAGCGGCCTCACCAGGCAGGCTTGCGAGGAGGCATAGAGATAAAGGCAAGGGGTACCTCGCGAAGTGCCCATGACGCAAGTCATGACGATCAAGACCAGGCGGGCGCTAGCCTGTGTAGTGTCCTCGTTTCCTCTTTGGTGCAAAGGGGACAAGTACAGGCACGGAGTACCGAGGCATCAAGCAAAGGTTTCCTTATCGGTGCAACAAGACCAAGACCAGCAGGATGCCTGGACGAAGGTCACCATGGAGCCCAAGACGGCGTCATAACCAACGCCTTTGGCAGTCGAAGACCACATTTAGTCAGCATAGCTTGTACTAGCTGTCCCCTTTCAAAATGGCCGTTGTTGGATCCCTTCCCGCTCAATATTTGGAAAGAGGACCAGGGCCTCTATATATAGAGCTAGCCACCATAGTAGAAGGCAAGCTGATCCCATCTAAGGTCAAGTTCATCTACACCACCACAAGAACACCTCTCCTTGCGAGGCTGTTCTTCCTCTGTATTGTTCATCATCAGCCCAAGAGGCAATCCTCCACACCACACACTGGATTAGGGTATTACACCACAACGATTGCTTGAACTAGTATAAACCTTGTGTCTCTTGTGTTGTTCATCGATCTAGCTTAGAATTGCGGCGAGGCTGTGGGCGTGTTTTGGTAGGGAGAAGATCTTCGCGCGCACGCCAGAGTTTGAACCTTAAGGGTTTTGCCGGAACCCGATATCCGACATTTGGCGCGCCAGGTAGGGGTGCACCGGAGCTCTTCCTTCCGTCGGCTCGCTCTCCGCCAACACCGCGCTTCGCCCTCATGGCGGACGACGTGCCTCCAGCTCCGGCGGTCGGCGCCAGCGTTGGGGCCAGGGGGCTCCGAGCCTTGGCCCCCGCCTTGCAACAGGTGCAGTGGCTACACAAGTTCAAGCTAGAGATGCCGCCGCGCTATGACGGCACGGCTGACTCGCTGGCTTTCCTGCTGGCGTACAAGGAGGCCGTTCTCAAGGGCGGAGGCAAAGACAAGGTCATGGCCAACTGGTTTCCATGGCCCTCACCGGCGTTCCGCGCGTTTGGCTGCTCAACCTGCCAACATCTTCTGTGGCCTCCTAGGAGGAGCTGCGCAACCTCCTCCTCACCCACAACACTGCGCCGGCGCCCCCAGTCGTCGCGGTTCTCCTGGGCGGCTCGTAGGTGCCACCCATAGACCGCCACGCCAAGCCATTCTTCCCCTAGATCGGTGCCGCCCTTGCGCGGCAAGGAGCTCCTCCAGGTTGGGCGGCACCCAAGGCCGACCTGACCGTCAACTCGGAAAATCACCCCGTCAACACCGCCTGCTCGGGTGCGCTCCCAATGCTTTGCACGCCCACCATCTGCCAAGTGGCCGTCACGAAGACCCTCATCGACAGCGCCGCCGGCCTCAACGTCCTCTCGGTGGAGGCCTTCAGCCTCCTCCATGTACCGCTGGAACGGCTCTGACCTAGCAAGCCCTTCTAGGGCGTCGGAGGCGGTTCCTCCAGCTCCCTGGGGAAGATCCGCCTTCCTGTGACCTTCGGCACCCATGACAACTTCCGCACGGAGCTAGTCAACTTCGACATCGTCCGCATCGGCCTCCCGTACGATGCCATTCTTGGATACCCCGGCTTGGCTCAGTTCATGGCAGCGACCCATCCGGCCTACAACCTCATGAAGATGCCCGGGAGCAGCGGCGTCCTTACTGTAGCTGGAGATACCAAGGATGCACTGCTGGCGCTCAAGCTCGCCCTCAAGACAGCCGCTGCAGCGCAGCCTGCCGGCATGGACACCGCCAAGGCCAAGGAGGCTGCACCGACCAAGAAGAAGCAGATGTTCACCCAGGACAAGGAAGAGACCAAGAAGGTGCCAGTTGAGAAAGACGCGTCCTCAGATGCCACCTTCACCATAGGTGCCAACCTCGACCCCGACCAAGAGGAGGCACTGGTGAAGTTCCTGCGCATGAACAATGATGTGTTCGCATGGGAACCCAAGCAGCTAGCGGGGGTCCCAAGGCAGGTGATTGAGCATCACCTGAATGTGTGCCCAAATGTATGCCTCGTGAAGCAGAAAGCAAGGCGGCAGTCCACCGAGAAGCAGACCTTGATCGTCCAAGAAACCCGCAAGCTAGAGGCAGCAGGTGTTATTCACGAGGTTCGCTACCCTAAATCGCTGGCAAACCCTGTTGTTGTGCCAAAAAAGGGAGGAAAGGAGCGCATGTGCGTCGACTTCACCAACTTCAACATGGCCTGCCCTCAAGATCCGTTCCCGCTCCCCCACGTCGACCAAATTGTCGACTCCACCGCCCAGTGGGACCTGCTGTGTTTCTTGGATGTGTTTTCAGGTTATCACCAAATCAAGATGGTGGTAGAAGACATGGAGAAGACGACCTTCTTGACCCCAAGTGGGGTGTACTGCTACACTTGCATGCCATTCGGGTTGCGCTATGCGGGCGAAACCTTCCAGCGACTGATGCACATCGCCTTAGGCCGGCATCTCGGGAAAAATGCCGAGGCTTACGTCGACGACATCGTGGTGAAGTCTCGGGAGGCGAAGACCTTGATCCAAGATCTGGAGGAGACCTTCACGAGCCTACGCAAGGTGGACCTAGGACTCAAACCAGAGAATTGTGTGTTTGGCGTTCCTTCCGGCAAGCTTCTGGGCTTCCTTGTGTCCCACAGAGGGATCGAAGCCAACCCGGAAAAGGTAAAGGCAATCAAAGACATGAGTCCACCGCAAACCCTAAGAGAAATGCAGAAGCTCGCCGGCCATGTGACTACATTAGGACGCTCCATCTCCAAGTTGGGGGAGCGTGCCCTGCCATTCTTCAAGCTGATGAAGAAGAAGGGCCCATTTGAGTGGACACAAGAGGCCGGCCAAGCGTTTCAAGACCTCAAGAAATATCTGACCAACGCTCCAGTGATGGTAGCGCCGTGCCCTCTCGAGCCCCTGGTGCTCTACCTTGCCGCCACACCATACTCCGCCAGCCCAGTGCTACCTCTTGAGCTTGTGTTGGTTTTCCTTGAAGAGGAAAGGGTGATGCAGCAATAATAGCGTAAGTATTTCCCTTAGTTTTTGAGAACCAAGGTATCAATCCAGTAGGAGGCTCCTCAAAAGTCCCACGCACCTACACAAACAAACAAGAACTCGCAACCAACGCAATAAAGGGGTTGTCAATCCCTTCACGGCCACTTGCGAAAGTGAGATCTGATAGAGATAATATGATAAGATAAATATATTTTTGGTATTTTATAATATAGATTGGAAAAGTAAAGATGCAAATAAAAGTAGATTGAAAGCTTATATGATAAAAGATAGACCCGAGGGCCATAGGTTTCACTAGTGGCCTCTCTCACGATAGCATAAGTATTACGGTGGATGAACAAATTACTGTCGAGCAATTGATAAAAAAGTGAATAATTATGAGATTATCGAGGCATGTTCATGTATATAGGCATCACGTCCGTGACAAGTAGACAGACTCCTGCCTTCATCTACTACTATTACTCCACACATCGACCCGCTATCCAGCATGCATCTAGAGTATTAAGTTCAGAAAGAACAAAGTAACGCATTAAGAAATGTGACATTATGTAGAGGGATAAACTCATGCAATATGATATAAACCCCATATTTTTATCCTCGATGGCAACAATACAATACGTGCCTTGCTGCCCCTGCTGTCACTGGGAAAGGACACCGCAAGATTGAACCCATAGCTAAGCACTTCTCACATTGCAAGAAAGATCAATCTAGTAGGCCAAACTAAACTGATAATTCAAAGAGACTTGCAAAGATAAATTAATCACACATAAAAGAATTCAGAGGAGATTCAAATATTTCTCATACATAAACTTGATCATAAACCCACAATTCATCGGATCTCGACAAACACACCGCAAAAAGAGTTACATCGAACAGATCTCCAAGAAGATCGAGGAGAGCATGGTATTGAGATTCAAAGAGAGAGAAGAAGCCATCTAGCTAATAACTATGAACCCGAAGGTCTATGGTAAACTACTCACAACTCATCGGAGAGGCTATGGTGTTGATGTAGAAGCCCTCCATGGTTGATCCCCCCTCCGGCGGAGCGCCGGTGATGTCACATCCCTAGTTCTGGTTTGCCTAGGCTAGCTTCATGTGTGCATCATGTTTAAATTTTATTTAATTTGAAATGGGGATGTTCAAAACCTAGCATTAAGTCAACTCAACTAGGGTGGATTAAATATTTTTCAATAAACCCAAAAAAGTCCCTAAGAAAAGTTCATGATTTCTGGTTAAGGTGGAAACCTCTGCCAAAAATGATGAATATATTCTTAGATCATTTTTGGATTTTTAAATAAAATCATATTGTATTTGACCTTGGGCATTTAAACACTATAAATAATTTAAATGATCAAATAATGTTGGAATTAAATGTGGGCCACTGGAATAATCCAGAGAGTGTCTACAAATTATTCCTGCATTTTACAAAATGCTTTAGTATTTTTACTAAAGCCAAAACAGCAGCAAAGAAATAGAAAAGAGAAATAAAATAGGAAAAGCAGAGAGAGAAGAAACCAACCTGGCAGCCCACCCGACCCAACTACTACTGGCCCAGCCCACCGCAGCCTCCTCTGTCGTCTTCCTCCTTACGCCAGTAGGCAGGGCGCGTGGTCGCCCCGCGTGCGCCAGCTCCTGCTTCGACCGCGACGCCCCGGCTCTTCTGGATGCGCCACGGAAACGCCCCGCACCTCTCTCAATCTCTCTCGTTCCTTCCCCTCCTCTCCCTCGCTCTCTCTCACCGTGCCCAAGCGCTGCCCTCGCCGCCGCACACCGTTGCCGCGCCCACCGCCACTGACTCGCCTCTCCGACAAGCCCATTAGCTCCGCACTGCCGTCCTCAACCTCTACGACGTATCACGCAAGCCGGGATGCCCTGCAGAGCTGCCCTCAGCGTCGTCCTCCTCGTCGGTGCCACGGATCGCCGCCGTCAAATTCGTCGCCGTTCGGCCTTCCCCGAGCTCACCGTCCACCTGTACGGGATCCACGTGAGCTCACCGTCCGTTTCCCCCTCTCCATTCCTTTGCTTGCGCGCCGTAGCCTGCTACCTGTCAAACCCGCGAGCACCTCACTGCCGTCCATGGTGCCACCATGACTAGAAACCGAGCCAGCCGCTCCCGCGCACGTCACCGTGCTCCTGGTGACGCCAGGAGGCCGTAGAGGCCCTCCGCAACCCCTGTCGTGCCCTGCAGCCACATCCCGGCCGGAGCCGTGTTTCGGCCGCTGCCCTGAGCTCCGCTCCGGTGAG
>NC_041381.1:308308579-308334755 GCF_002162155.2 Triticum dicoccoides
CCTCCCGTCGCCTCTCCTGGATGAGCCAGGGCCCGGGCTACGCCCCGGTACCCTTAGCCGCCGCCCCCGTGGCCTGTAACACGGACACCACCGTGTCCCGTGGTCGCCGGCGACGACCTCGCCGACCTGGCAGGTGGACCCCACCGGCCAGGTGTTTAATTAGCACTAACCCCCCTCCCCCACCTAATGACACTGACAGTGGGCCCCGGCGCCCTAATCTTTTAATTAGATTAGGAATAACCCCCTGTTAATTAGCTGTGTCACTGACGTGTGGACCCCACACGTTAGGTTTGACCTGGACCAGGTCAGCTGACCTGCTGATGTCAGTGTGATGTCATGCTGACGCTGTAATAGGTTTTTTTGGATTTATTCTTTATCAGAAAATTCTAGAAAATAGTGCTAACTTCTAAAAATCATATAAATTCAACCATAACTCCAAATGAAATAATTTATATAGGATAAATTATCAGAAAAATCTAATCTATCCATCTGTACCATTTTCATGCATGTTAGAACAACTTATGACTATTGTTTAGGACTATTCAATTAAATGGCATTTAAATAACCACATGTGGAGTTTGAATTTGAATCTTGGATTCAAACCAACTTCATTTAATCTGGTTTTAGTTGCATCAGCACAAACCACAACATATTGCCATGTCACATTCATGCATCATATTGTTGCATTGCATTGATTGTGTTTCTTCTTTGTTTGTCGGTGCTTGTCCCCTCTCATTAGACGTGTACCGACGATGTGATCGATGACACCGATGAAGAACTATACTATCTTTAGAAGTGCCAGGCAAGCAAAACCCCCTTGTTCATTCCGATACAATCCCACTCTCTCGCTCCTGCTCTCTTTTACTGCATTAGGACAACAACGATTCAATTGTTACATGCTGCGGTAGTTGAACCCCTTTCCTCTGCATGACCTGTCATTGCCACAGTAAATAGATGAAACCCACTAGCATGAGTAGGAGTTGTTTGAGCCCTGATGTGCCTACTCATTCATGCTTGTTTGTCATGCCTGCTATTTCTTAGAGTTGTGTCAGGTCTGATTCATTAGGGATGAATTGGAGGGTGTGAACTTGTCCTACTGTGTGTGAGCTAAGTGTGTTAACACGATTTGGTAAAGGTAGCGGTGAGAGGCCATGTAGGAGTACATGGTGGGTTGTCTCATTGAAACCGTCCTCAGGAACTATGTTCTGTATTTGTGATCCATGACAGTTACTACCACACATTGGGTTCCGGTAACTCGACCCCTCTCGGCTTATTAATCAACTCGATCTCTGTCCAGGAGTTGCAACTAGTTTCTGGTGTTTGTAGGTAGTGTTAGTAGTCTACCAAGTGGCACCCGGTACAGGTGGGCTTGGGACATACTAGGCACAGTGGCACGATGTACTAAGTGGCACCCGGATGGTGGGCTTGGGAACCCTGCTCACATCGTTTGGGGCCAAGAGCGACACCCCGGGCGGATCTCCTTGCAGATGGAACCTGAATAGGCGATAAACCTGGACTAGAGACTTGTGTGGTTAGTCAGGTCGTGGCCGACTCCATCACCAGGCTTCCGCTTAAAGGTTGCCAAGATACACGACGTGTACATGGTGGTAAGTGGCGAGAGCGTGTGTGAAGAAGTACACCCCTGCATGGTTAACATCATCTATTCGAATAGACGTGTCCGCGGTAAAGGACTTCTGGGTTGCCTGTACAGTTCATAGACAAGTGAAAGTGGATACTCTAAAATGCGGAAGATAAGCGTGAGTGCTATGGATGGTGTTCTCGCAGGGAGACGGGTGCAGATCCATAGTGGTGTATTGATATGGTGAATATGTGGACTCGTGTGCGCCACCTCAAAAGAGTTACTTGCAGTCGTAGTTCATGATAGCCACTGAGTCAAAGCTGGCTTGCTGCAGTTAAACTCCACCACCCCCTTTATTGATAATGATGCATATGTAGATAGTTCTGATGTAAATCTTGCTGGGTACATTTGTACTCGCGTTTGCCTATTTTATGTTTTGCAGAGAGACTTCCGTATCACTAGTAGTTCCGCGTGGACTTCGACGTTTAGCTTGTTACCTCAGCTACGATCTTGTGCCCTCGGCAGGATCTAGTAGATAGTCAGGCTTCTCAGCCTTTTTCATTTGTAGATGTCTGTACTCAGACATGTTAAGCTTCCGCTTGTGCTTTGACTTGTGTGCTCTGAATGTTGGGTCATGAGACCAATGTTTGTAATATCTCTCTCCTCGAAGCCTATTGAATAAATACTTGAGATGTAGAGTCATGTTGTGATGCCATGTTGTATTTGCACATATCGAGCATATTGTGTGTATGTTATTGAAATGCTTGGTATGTGTGGGATCTGATTATCTAGTTGTTTATCCCTGGTAGCCTCTCTTACCGGGAAATGTCTCCTAGTGCTTCCACTGAGCCTTGGTAGCTTGCTACTGCTCCGGAACACTTAGGCTGGCCGGCATGTGTCCTTCTTCGTTCCTGTGTCTGTCCCTTCGGGGAAATGTCACGGGGTGTCTACCGGAGTCCTATTAGCCCGCTAAAGCCCGGTTTACCGGAGTCTTTCTAGCCCAGTTGCTACAGCCCGGATTCACTCGCTGATGACCGACACGTTCATTGCTGGGTCATGTATGCCTGTCCCTGTAAGTTAGTGCCACTTTGGGTTCACGACTAGCCATGTCAGCCCGGGATCCTTGTCATATGGATGCTAGCGACGCTATCATATACGTGTACCAAAAGGCGCAAATGGTCCCGGGCCTGGTAAGGCTACACCCGTGGGAATACCGTGCGTGAGGCCGCAAAGTGATATGAGGTGTTACATGCTAGATCGGTGTGGCATTGAGTCGGGGTCCTGACAGCTTTGGTATCAGAGCTTGACTGCCTGTAGGATTACCAAGCCAAACTAGTCGAAGTTGAGTCTAGAAATTCTTTAGTTATATAAGGGAATTGATTGTGGGATGGAACGTAAGGCTCTTTTTACTCCTTATACCTTATGCCCTTCTGATCTGAGTCATCTTATCATTCCTACGGGGTTAAGGAACTAGGCTTTCTCATCTTTCTATTAGGATCACGTGTTACTAATCCGTAAACTTGTAAGATTGTTGGATTCAAGCCTCAGTTCAGTTCCTACTATTTCCGTATGTTGACAGTTGGTCTCGGAACCTTGATATTATGATGTCGAGTGGTTATGCCACCACTTTGTAGGTTGTCTCAAATCTCTTTCGAGCATTTACAGCCATTATGCTGTTCGAGTCATCCTAGGTTTCTAAATAGTCTGATGCATTTGCAAATCCTTTCTCTCTGGTTTCGATGTTCCTTTGGGCCAGATTAACCACACTAATCAGTGAGTTGAGGTGCTCTATTGCCTCGACATATATGTTGGAGTTATTATTATGACCCTAGATGTCTAGAGTATAACCTAGTAATCTAGCCATGTTCTGTGTCCTAGTGTGATGATTCTGGCCATTATTCTCGATAGCATCCCATGATGCCATTTAGTTAGTAGGTATTCTATTTCCGGGTTCTTGAACCCGAGATTCACCCTACTTACCTCATGTTGTTAGTGTTTGCTCGTTCGTTTAGGTAATTAGTAACCCTTGCGATAGTCCTGAAGGTCCGTGGTATTTCCTTCTTCCAAATACCATGAGCTTCTTATGGCAGAAGTTCCTTGCTGAACCGAAAGATCACAACCAGAGTGATCTTGACAAGTTCTCGATTCTATGTTGTTACTCTGCCAGTTCTACCTTTCTACATGGGTTATCCGGAAGAAACCTGTTGAACTTGGTTCAACATACTAATCTATGCGTCCACAACTCAGAAAATCATATGTTCTTCTGAGTTGTCCCCCTTAGTCATCTTCTGACCCTCGTCTATCAATTGATAGTCAAGAGTAGTTGTGCACTCGACCTCATCGATGCTTATTATTCTTGTGGTCCGTCAAGCCATTCTATTCCAGAATGACTAGGAGAAAAAAACTCCAGTACCTTACCCATTTCCAGGATTGGGTCAAAGCAGTTGTACGCAGCAGATCAAAATGCTAATCTAGCTCTTGTTCTGTTCTACCTTGGAGTATTACCATCTTTATAGGAAGAATGTCATGGGAATTGCACACCATCTTATGAATTCTTGGTATAGTGATACTTCTCGCCATCATTATTCATTTCTCGGTCTCTGTGTTGTTGTAACCGGAATGCCGACAAGTGAATTGTGATGTGTGAAATCAATACTCCTAGCAGCCATGTTGCTTGGTAGTTAAATGGAAAATAACCTCATTCTTAGCGTGTGGATTATCGAATCATCACCCTAAGGTTCATCGTGCCACCTAGCCTTAATTCCAGCGCACTTTCGATCAATGAGTTAGGATTGTGTCAATCCCTCACTCTCTTGATCATACCGTATTGCCCTGAAAAGCAAGATTGTTCTCGAGCTTAGTAACATATCGGTGGTTTGTGATTTTCCGAATATCTTCTCGGAAGTGTTACCAGGTTGTCACCTGACCGCTATGTTGAGCTCGTGATCAAGTTGGTTTTCGAAACCATCCTTTCTCCAAGAATTCGTGTTGGATACCCTGAGCTAGATGGTTAAGCTAAACAACAACTTGGAGAGTTGGAAGATAAAAGCTTATCCGACTCAGTTCATTCCAAAGGGATATCCTTGTGTGTGTGTGTATTGAAGAAAGATGTTATCCTCATTGATTGATCCTCGTGATCAGTTGTTGGATCAATTATCTTGTTAAAACTTTGATTTGAGTGTGGGCTATCGTCAAATCAAAACAGAACCAACGATATTCATACTATTGTCTTACTCGTGGTTGATCCCTCGAGCATACACCATTACATCTTTTGGTCTGACCGATGCTATCACCTTGTTCACATAATTATGGAATTCCATTTATATGGAAACTTGGATGAATTTTTGTTGAGTCCATCGACAACATCCTTATCTTCTCCATGATTCTGTTGGACATTAAGCTAGTGTTGGAAACTTTGTAAACAATGCCTTCGAGTTCTGTCCCTAAGGTATATGTTTGGATGAGAGAAGTGACTTCCTATAATTCACGTGTATCTGATGTAAGTTGCCACCGTGAATTCGAGAAATTTTGTTTTTGCTTCATTTGGAATCATCCCAAGTCAGTCACGCATGTGCGAAGTATTCTATGGTTTGATAGACTGATCATCTCCATTCCATATGTATTCCTAGCACACAAAGCCAATGATTGATTTGTTCAAGGATAAGAAGTTCAAATGCTATTCCCGAAGGGCCCAGACGGACATGCACAAGACTTCGTTATCTTCAATGATGGTTCCCAACCAAAACTCGGTAGTGTTTTATTATAAGACTACTACGTGGTCATGCTTGTCTGGGACATTGTGTTCACATGTATGTAGCAGAACCAACTCGTGTTTTGGAGCTTGCTATCGTAGTTTATTCCCGATAATCTCGCAATGTCATCTCGTCGATTTGTGTTGCAAACTTTCATTTTTCCTTCTAGACTTGATGTGTCTGGAATATCCTGACACCAACCAGATCTGAATCTCAGGCAGATATGATGGTTGAAACTTTTCCAAGATTTATGATGTAGATCCCGACTAGGTTGATGTTCTGGCCGACACACCTAGTCGGAAGATCTATCATGGTAGTATCTTGATTGAGCTATTTGACCATCTTCTCCATGAAGATTTTGTGCGACTTATTCTAGAAGTTGCTCCTCGGGGATTCTTGTGCTCTTAGTTTCTTCGATTATACTATAACTTTTCAAACAGTGGACTCACTCTCTACTGTTGAGCTTCTCCCCAGTTTCTAAAATCATCCTATGTGTTGTTTTCAAGAAGGTAATCCACATCATCCATTCTAATCCGGGTATGTCATTCTACCGAACCCCTCCAAATGATCGATTATGATTTGCCTTAAGCCGGCATAAAGAGCTTCAATGATCTTTGAATCAAAGGTAATTCTTTTTGCCACTTAAGGGATGATTCTATGAGTCACCTCCTCTAAGATGTCTCATTATGGTATCATAGCAATTCAACTCCTTGCAATGTTGACGACTGTTCACCACCTTCTGAAGTGTGGAATTGTTGTCTACCTAGCGAACCTCCGTCATCTTCTACCTTTCCTCGTCCAGATGTGTGTTCTATGCCTCAACTCAAGAGATGTTCTTACGTCTCACTCCATGAGTTGATCCTGAGTTGTTCGATCTTCAAGAAGATCGATTCTTCTAGAGTTTTCCTTTCTTATCGTTGTCATGTTGGATGGAGTTCTCAGAGCAAGACGACAAGACAAAGATGGTGATTGAATCAACGTTCTTATGAAGTGCAACCTGAATCATGAAGTTTGTGCTAGCTTTGTGTCCCTTCTGTCTTCTTACCTCACGTCTTGAATCTCGGGCCGAGATTCTTGTTTAGTGGGGGTGAGCTGTCACATCCCTAGTTCTGGTTTGCCTAGGCTAGCTTCATGTGTGCATCATGTTTAAATTTTATTTAATTTGAAATGGCGATGTTCAAACCCTAGCATTAAATCAACTCAACTAGGGTGGATTAAAATCTTTTTCAATAAACCCAAAAAAGTCCCTAAGAAAAGTTCATGATTTCTGGTTAAGGTGGAAACCTCTGCCAAAAATGATGAATATATTCTTAGATCATTTTTGGATTTTTAAATAAAATCATATTGTATTTGACCTTGTGCATTTAAACACTATAAATAATTTAAATGCTCAAATAATATTGGAATTAAATGTGGGCCACTGGAATAATCCAGAGAGTGTCTACAAATTATTCCCGCATTTTACAAAATGCTTTAGTATTTTTACTAAAGCCAAAACAGCAGCAGAGAAATAGAAAAGAGAAATAAAATAGGAAAAGCAGAGAGAGAAGAAACCTATCTGGCAGCCCACCCGGCCCAACTACTACTGGCCCAGCCCACCGCAGCCTCCTCTGTCGTCTTCCTCCTCACGCCAGTAGGCAGGGCGCGTGGTCGCCCCGTGCACGCCAGCTCCTACTTCCCTCGCGACGCCCCGGCTCTTCTGGATGTGCCATGGAGACGCCCCGCACCTTTCTCACTCTCTCTCGTTCCTTCCCCTCCTCTCCCTCGCTCTCTCTCACCGTGCCCGAGCGCTGCCCTCGCCGCTGCACACTGTTACCGCGCCCACCGCCACTGCCTCGCATCTCCGACAAGCCCATTAGCTCTGCGATGCCGTCCTCGACCTCTATGACGACTCACGCAAGCCGGGATTCCCTGCAGAGCTGCCCTCGACGTCGTCCTCCTCATCGGTGCCGCGGATTGCCGCCGTCAAATTCGTCGCCGTTCGGCCTTCCCCGAGCTCGCCGTCCACGTCTACGGGATCCACGTGTGCTCACCGTCCGTTTCCCCCTCTCCATTCCTTTGCTTGCGCGTTGTAGCCTACTACCCATCGAACCCGCGAGCACCTCGCCGTCGTCCATGGCGCCACCGTGACCAGAACCCAAGCCAGCCGCTCCCGCGCACGTCACCGTGCTCCTGGTGACGCCAGGAGGCCGTAGAGGCCCTCCGCAACCCCTGTCGTGCCCTGCAGCCACATCCCGCCCGGAGCCGTGTTTCGGCTGCCGCCCCGAGCTCCACTCCGGCGAGCTCCGACGACCCCCCATCCTCCAGTCGCCTCCCCTGGATGCGCGAGGGCCCGGGCTACGCCCTGGTGCCCTTAGCCGCCGCCCCCGTGGCCTGTAACGCAGACACCACCGTGTCCCGTGGTCGCCGGCGACAACCTCGCCGGCCTGGCAGGTGGACCCCACCGACCAGGTGTTTAATTAGTACTAACCCCCCTCCCCCACCTAATGACACTGACAGTGGGCCCCGGCGCCGTAATCTTTTAATTAGATTAGGAATAACCCCCTGTTAATTAGCTGTGTCACTGACGTGTGGAGCCCACACGTCAGGTTTGACCTGGACCAGGTCAGCTGACTTGCTGATGTCAGTGTGATGTCATGCTGACGCAGTAGTAGGTTTTTTTGGATTTATTCTTTCTCAGGAAATTCCAGAAAATAGTGCTAACTTCTAAAAATCATATAAATTCAACCATAACTCCAAATGAAATAATTTATATATGAAAAATTATCAGAAAAATCTAATCTATCCATCTGTACCATCTTCATGCATGTTAGAACAACTTATGACTACTGTTTAGGACTATTCAATTAAATGGCATTTAAATAACCACATGTGGAGTTTGAATTTGAATCTTGGATTCAAACCAACTTCATTTAATCTGGTTTTAGTTGCATCAGCACAAACCACAACATATTGCCATGTCACATTCATGCATCATATTGTTGCATTGCATTGATAGTGTTTCTTCTTTGTTTGTCGGTGCTTGTCCCCTCTCATTAGACGTGTACCGACGATGTGATCGATGACACCGATGAAGAACTATACTATCTTCAGAAGTGCCAGGCAGGCAAAACCCCCTTGTTCATTCCGATACAATCCCACTCTCTTGCTCCTGCTCTCTTTTACTGCATGAGGACAACAACGATTCAACTGTTACATGATGCGGTAGTTGAACCCCTTTCCTCTGCATGACCTATCATTGCCACAGTAAATAGATGAAACCCACTAGCATGAGTAGGAGTTGTTTGAGGCCTGATGTGCCTAATCATTCATGCTTGTTTGTCATGCCTGCTATTTCTTAGAGTTGTGTCAGGTCTTTCATCAGGGATGAATTGGAGGGTGTGAACATGTCCTACTGTGTGAGCTAAGTGTGTGAACACGATTTGGTAAAGGTAGCGGTGAGAGGCCATGTAGGAGTACATGGTGGGTTATCCCATTGAAATCGTCCTCAGGAACTGAGTTCTGTGTTTGTGATCCATGAACAGTTACTACCACACATTGGGTTCCGGTAACTCGACCCCTCTCGGCTTATTAATCAAATCGATCTTTGTCCAAGAGTTGCAACTAGTTTCTGGTGTTTGTAGGTAATGTTAGTAGTCTACCAAGTGGCACCTGGTACAGGTGGGCTTGGGACAGACTAGGCATAGTGGCACGGTGTACCAAGTGGCACTCGAATGGTGGGCTTGGGAACCCTGCTCACATCGTTTGGGGCCGTGAGCAACACCCCGGCCGGATCTCCTTGCGGATGGAACCCGAATAGGCGATAAACCTGGACTAGAGACTTGTGTGGTTAGTCAGGTCGTGGCCGACTCCCTCGCCAGGCTTCCGCTTGAAGGTTGCCGAGATACACGACGTGTACATGGTGGTAAGTGGCGAGAGCGTGTGTGAAGAAGTACACCCCTGCAGGGTTAACATCATCTATTCGAATAGCCGTGTCCGCGATAAAGGACTTCTGGGTTGCCTGTACAGTTCATAGACAAGTGAAAGTGGATACTCTAAAATGCGCAAGATAAGCGTGAGTGCTATGGATGACGTTCTCGTAGGGAGACGGGTGCGGATCCATAGTGGTGTATTGATATGGTGAATATGTGGACTCGTGTGCGCCACCTCAAAAGAGTTACTTGCAGTCGTAGTTCAGGATAGCCACTGAGTCAAAGCTGGCTTGCTGCAGTTAAACTCCACCACTCCCTTTGTTGATAATGATGCATATGTAGATAGTTTTGATGTAAGTCTTGCTGGGTACATTTGTACTCATGTTTGCCTATTTTATGTTTTGTAGAGAGACTTCCGTATCACTAGTAATTCCGCGTGGACTTCGATGTTTAGCTTGTTACCTCAGCTATGATCTTGTGCCCTCAGCAGGATCTAGTCGATAGTCAGGCTTCTCAGCCTTTTTCATTTGTAGATGTCTGTACTCAGACATGTTAAGCTTCCGCTTGTTCTTTGAGTTGTGTGCTCTGTATGTTGGGTCATGAGACCCATGTTTGTAATATCTCGCTCCTCGGAGCCTATTGAATAAATACTTGAGATGTAGAGTCATGTTGTGATGCCATGTTGTATTTGCACATATCGAGCATATTGTGTGTATGTTATTGAAATGCTTGGTATGTGTGGGATCTGACTATCTAGTTGTTTATCCTTGGTAGCCTCTCTTACCGAGAAATGTCTCCTAGTGCTTCCACTGAGCCTTGGTAGCTTTCTACTGCTCCAGAACACTTAGGCTGGCCGGCATGTGTCCTTCTTCGTTCCTGTGTCTGTCCCTTCGGGGAAATGTCACGCGGTGTCTACCGGAGTCTTGTTAGCCCGCTACAGCCCGGTTTACCAGAGTCCTGCTAGCCCAGTTGCTACAGCCCAGATTCACTCGCTAATGACCGACACGTTCGTTGCTGGGTCATGTGTGCCTGTCCCTGTAAGTTAGTGCCACTTTGGGTTCACGACTAGCCACGTCAGCCCGGGCTCCTTGTCATATGTATGCTAGCGGTCCCGGGCCTGGTAAGGCGACACCCGTGGGAATACCGTGCGTGAGGCCGCAAAGTGATATGAGGTGTTACATGCTAGATCGGTGTGGCATTGAGTCGGGGTCCTGACAGGTGAAGGCTCCAAGATGGGATCTCGCGGATACATAAGATTACGGTGGTGGAAATAATTTTTCATGGTCGCCCCTGATCTTCTCGGGGAACGTGGGTATATATAGGAGGAAGAAGTAGGTCGGTGGACTCCCAAGGGGCCCACGAGATAGGGGGGCGCGCCCTCCACCCTCGTGGCCTCCTCGATTGTTTCTTCACTTGCACTCCAAGTCCTATGGATCACGACTGTTCCAAAAAGATCGCTCCCAAAGGTTTCATTCCGTTTGGACTCCGTTTGATATTCCTTTTCTTCCAAACACTGAAATAGGCAAAAATACAGCAATATGGGTTGGGCCTTCGGTTAGTAGGGTTTTCCTAAAATGATATAAAAGTGTAAAGTAAAGTCCATAAACATCCAAAATGGGTAATATAATAGCATGGAACAATAAAAAATTATAGATACGTTGGAGACGTATCAAGCATCCCCAAGTTTAATTCCTGCTTGTCCTCGAGTAGGTAAATGATAAAAACATAATTTTTGATGTGGAATGCTACCTAGCATAATTCTCAATGTAATTTTCTTTATTGTGGCATGATTGTTCAGATCCAAATGATTCAAGATAAAAGCTTATAAAACATAAAAATAATAATACTCGAAGCATACTAACAAATAATCATGTCCTATCAAAATAGCATAGCCAAAGAATGCTTATCCCTACAAAATCATATAGTTAGGCCATGCTTCATTTTTATTACACAAAATACTCACATCATGAATAACCCCGATGACGAGCCGAGCAATTGGTTCATACTTTTTAATGCGCTTCAGCTTTTTCAACTCTTACGCAATACATGAGCGCAAGCCATGGACATAGCACTATGGTGGTATATGGTGGTGGTTGTGAGGACAAAAATGGAGAAGATAGTCTCACATCAACTAGGCGTATCAACGGGCTATGGAGATGCCCATCGATATATATCAATGTGAGTGAGTAGGGATTGCCATGCAACAGATGCACTAGAGCTATAATAAGATGAAAGCTCAACAAAAGAAACTAAGTGGGTGTGCATCCAACTCGCTTGCTCACGAAGACCTAGGGCATTTTGAGGAAGCCCATCATTGGAATATACAAGCCAAGTTCTATAATGAAAAATTCCCACTAGTATATATGAAAGTGACAACACAAGAGACTCTCTATCATGAAGATCATGGTGCTATTTTGAAGCACAAGTTTGGAAGTGATTTAGTAGCATTGTCCCTTCTCTCTTTTTCTCTCATTTTTTATTTTTTTATTTAGCCTTTCTCTTTTTTTATTTGGTGGGTTCTTTGGCCTCTTTTTTTTTAAAGTACGAACTCTCATCCCGACTTGTGGGGGAATCATAGTCTTCGCCATCCTTTCCTCACTTGGGACAATGCTCTAATAATGAAGATCATCACACTTTTATTAATTTAAAACTCAAGAATTACAACTCAACACTTAGAACAAAATATGACTCTATATGAATGCCTCCGGCGGTGTACCGGGATATGCAATGAATCAAGAGTGACATGTATGAAAATTATGAGGGTGGCCTTGCCACAAATACGATGTCAACTACATGATCATGCAAAGAGCAATATGACAATGATGGAGCGTGTCATAATAACGGAACGGTGGAAAGTTGCATGGAAATATATCTCGGAATGGCTATGGAAATGTCATAATAGGTAGGTATGGTGGATGTTTTGAGGAAGGTAAATAATGGGTGCATGATACCAGCGAAAGTTGCAGTACAATAGAGGCTAGCAAAGTGGAAGGGTGAGTGTGCATATATCCATGGACTCACATTAGTCATAAAGAACTCATATACTTATTGCAAAAGTCTACTTAGCCCTCGAAGCAAAGTACTACTACGCATGCCCCTAGAGGGATAGATTGGTAGGAAAAGACCATCGCTCGTCCCCGACTGTCACTCATAAGGAAGACAATCAAAAGAGCACCTCATGCAACAACTTTGTCACACAACTTTTACCATACGTGCATGCTACGGGACTTGCCAACTTCAACACAAGTATTTCTCAATTTCATAATTATCCACTAGCATGACTCTAACATTACCACCTTTATATCTCAAAACAATTATCAAGCATCAAATTGATCCTAGTGTTTAATGCATGTTCTATGATAGTTTTTATTATACCCAACGTGGATGCTCATCATTCTAGGACCAAATTCATAACCATAGAAAATACCATGCTGTTCTAAAATACTCTCAAAATAATATAAGTGAAGCATGATAGATCAACAATTTCTTCAAAATTAAGCCACCGCCATGCTCTAAAAGATCTAAGTGAAGTACTAGAGCAAATACTATCTAGCTCAAAAGATATAAGTGAAGAACATAGAGTATTCTAATAAATTCTAATCAAGTGGGCTTCTCCCAAAAGGTGTGTACAGAAATGATGATTGCGGTAAACTAAAAATCAAAGATTAATATCATACAAGACGCTCCAAGCAAAACACATATCATGTGGCGAATAAAAATATAGCTCCAAGTAAAGTTACCGATAAACATAGACGAAAGAGGGGATGCCTTCCGGGGCATCCCCAAGCTTAGGCTTTTGGCTATTCTTGAATATCTTGGGGTGACATGGGAATCCCCAAGCTTAGGCTCTTGACACTCCTTATTCCATAGTCCATCAAATCTTAACCCAAAACTTGAAAACTTCACAACACAAAACTCAATAGGAAATCTCATAAGCTCCGTTAGTGAAAGAAAGAAAAACCACCACATAAGGTACTGTAATGAACTCATTCTTTATTTATATTTTTGTTAAACCTACTGTATTTGAACTTTTCTATGGTTCATATCCTTACATACTAGCCATAGATGCATCAAAATAAGCAAACAACACACGAAAAACAGAATCTGTCAAAAACCGAACAGTCCGTAGCAATATGTAACTCTCGAATACTTATGGAACTCTAAAAATCCTACCAAAATTGAAAGTCCGGGGAAATTTATCTATTGATCTACAGAAAAAATAATCAACACAAAATGACGTTTCTGTGAATTACTAAAATTATTTTCGTGCGCGTAAAGTTTCTGTTTTTCAGCAGAATCAAATTAACTATCACCATAGGTTATCCTATAGGTTCTACTTGGCACAAACACTAATTAAAACATAAAAACACATCTAACCAGAAGGTTGATGGAAAATTTATTAATAAACAAAAACAAAAACAAAAAAACACAAAAAAAAAGAATTGGGTTGCCTCCCAACTAGCACTATCATTTAAAGCCCCTAGCTAGGCATAAAAGCAAGGATAGATCTAAGTAGTGCCATCTTTTGCACTCAATTCATAAGTAGCTCGCACGATAGATTCATAAGGTAATTTAACTTTCTTTCTTGTAAAGTGCTCCATGCCTTTCCTTAATGGAAATTGGAATCTAATATTCCCTTCCTTCATATCAATAGTCGCACCCAATCATTCTAAGGAAAGGTCTACCAAGAATAATAGGGCAAGAAAGATTGCAATCCATATCAAGAACGATAAAATCTACGGGCACCAAATTTCTATTTGCAACAGTGAGAACATCTTTGATCCTTCCCATTGGCTTTTTAATGGTGGAATCCGCAAGGTGGAAATTTAAAGAGCAATCATCAAGATCATGGGAACCTAGAATATCATATAAAGTTTTCGGAATAGTGGAAACACTAGCACCCAAATCACATAAAGTATAACACTCATGATCTTTTATTTTAATCTTTATAGCAGGTTCCCACTCATCATAAAGTTTTCTAGGTATAGAAACTTCCAAATTAATTTTTTCATCAAAAGATTGCATCAAGGCATCAACAATATGTTTGGTAAAAGCTTTATTTTGAGTATAAGCATGAGGAGAATTCACAACGGATTGCAACAAGGAAATACAATCTTCTAAAGAACAATTATCATAATTAATTTCCTTGAAATCCAAGATAGTGGGTTCAATGCTATTTAAAGTCTTGACCTCTCCAATCCCACTTTTACCAAATTTAGCATCAAGATCTAAAAACTCCGAATCATTGGGACGCCTTTTAACTAAAGTTGACTCATATCCAGTCCCATCATTATTAAGATTCATATTGCAAAACAAAGATCTAATAGGGGAAACATCAGTAACTTTAAGATCTTTATCATTATTTTCATGGAAACTAGAAGAACACGCCTTTATAAAGCAATATTTCTTAGCACGCAATCTAGCGGTTCTTTCTTTGCACTCATCAATGGAAATTCTCATAGCTTTGAGAGACTCATTGATATCATGCTTAGGAGGAGTAGATCTAAGTTTCAAAGAATCAACATCAAGCGAGAGTCTATCAACGTTCCTAGCCAAATCATCAACTTCAAGCAATTTTTCTTCAAGCAAGGCATTAAAATTCTTTTGAGAGATCATAAATTCTTTCACACTATTTTCAAAATCAGAGGGCATCTTATTAAAATTACCATAAGAATCATTGTAGGAATTTCCATAATTATTAGAGGAATTGCTAGGGAACGGTCTAGGATTATAGTCTCCTCTATAAGCATTGTTACCAAAATTATTCCTACCAACAAAATTCACACTCAAAGATTCATTATTATTCTCAATCAAAGTAGACAAAGGCATATCATTGGTATCGATAGAAGAACTCTTAGTAGCAAACAATTTCATAAGTTCATCCATCTTTCCACTCAAAACATTAATTTCTTCTACAGCATGCACTTTTTTACTAGTAGATCTTTCGGTGTGCCATTGAGAATAATTAGCCATCATATTATCAAGGAGTTTTGTAGCTTCTCCTAAGGTGATTTCCATAAATGTGCCTCCCGCGGCCGAATCTAAAAGATTTCTAGAAGCAAGATTCAATCCGACATAAAAAATTTGTATGATCATCCATAAATTCAAACCATGAGTAGGGCAATTGCGGATCATCAATTTCATTCTTCGCCAAGATTGGGCAACATGCTCATGATCAAGTTGTTTAAAATTCATAATATCATTCCTAAGGGAGATGATCTTAGCGGGAGGAAAATACTTAGAGATAAAAGCATCTTTGCACTTATTGCATGAATCAATACTATTCTTAGGCAAAGACGAAAACCAAACTTTAGCACGATTTCTAAGTGAAAACGGAAATAATTTTAATTTAACAATATCATTATTCGTTTCTTTCTTCTTTTGCATCTCACACAAATCAACAAAGCTGTTTAGATGGGTAGCAGCATCTTCACTAGGAAGGCCAGAAAATTGATCTTTCATGACAACATTCAGCAAAGCAGCATTGATTTCACAAGACTCAACATCATTAAGAGGAGCAATCGGAGTAGTAAGGAAATCATTATTATTGGTATTGGAGAAATCACACAGTTTGGTATTATCTTGCGCCATCGCGACAAGTAATCCAACTCACAAGCAAACAAAAAGGTAAATGAAAGAGAGAGGAGATTGGGAAAGAGAGGGTGAATAAAATGGCAAGGGTGAAGTGGGGGGAGAGGAAAACGAGAGGCAAATGGGAAATAATGTAAATGCGAGGGAGATGAGTTTGTGATGGGTACTTGGTATGTCTTGACTTGAGCGAAGACCTCCCCGGCAACGGCACCGAAAATCCTTCTTGCTACGTCTTGAGCTTGCGTTGGTTTTCCTTGAAGAGGAAAGGGTGAAGCAGCAATAGTAGTGTAAGTATTTCCCTCAGTTTTTGAGAACCAAGGTATCAATCCAGTAGGAGGCTCCTCGAAAGTCCCATGCACCTACACAAACAAACAAGAACTCGCAACCAATGCAATAAAGGGGTTGTCAATCCCTTCATGGCCACTTGCGAAAGTGAGATCTGATAGAGATAATATGATAAGATAAATATATTTTTGGTATTTTATAATACAGATTGGAAAAGTAAAGATGCAAATAAAAGTAGATTGAAAGCTTATATGATAAAAGATAGACCCGGGGCCATAGGTTTCACTAGTGGCTTCTCTCAAGATAGCATAAGTATTACGGTGGGTGAACAAATTACTGTCGAGCAATTCATAGAAAAGCGAATAATTATGAGATTATCTAGGCATGATCATGTATATAGGCATCACGTCCGTGACAAGTAGACCGACTCCTGCCTGCATCTACTACTATTACTCCACACATCGACCGCTATCCAGCATGCATCTAGCGTATTAAGTTCATAAAGAACAGAGTAACGCATTAAGAAAGATGACATGATGTAGAGGGATAAACTCATGCAATATGATATAAACCCCATCTTTTTATCCTCGATGGCAACAATACAATACGTGCCTTGCTGCCCCTGCTATCACTGGGAAAGGACACCGCAAGATTGAACCCAAAGCTAAGCACTTCTCCCATTGCAAGAAACATCTATCTAGTAGGCCAAACCAAACTGATAATTTGAAGAGACTTGCAAAGATAACTCAATCACACATTAAAGAATTCAGGGGAGTTTCAAATATTTCTCATAGATAAACATGATCGTAAACCCACAATTCATCGGATCTCGACAAACACACCGCAAAAAGAGTTGCATCGAATAGATCTCCAAGAAGATCGAGGAGAACATGGTATTGAGATTCAAAGAGAGAGAAGAAGCCATCTAGCTAATAACTATGGACCCGAAGGTCTGTGGTAAACTACTCACAACTCATCGGAGAGGCTATGGTGTTGATGTAGAAGCCCTCCATGGTTGATCCCCCCTCCGTCGGAGCGCCGACGAAGGCTCCAAGATGGGATCTCGCGGATACAGAAGGTTACGGTGGTGGAAATAGTTTTTCGTGGTCGCCCCTGATGTTCTTGGGGTACGTGGGTATATATAGGAGGAAGAAGTAGGTCGGTGGACTCCCTAGGGGCCCATGAGATGGTGGGGCACGCCCACTGGGGGGGGGCGCCCTCCACCCTCATGGCCTCCTCGATTGTTTCTTGAGTTGCACTCCAAGTCCTCTAGATCACGTTTGTTCCAAAAAGATCGCTCCCGAAGGTTTCATTCCGTTTGGACTCCGTTTGATATTCCTTTTCTTTGAAACACTGAAATAGGCAAAAAAACAACAATACGGGCTGGGCCTCTGGTTAGTAGGTTAGTTCCAAAAATGATATAAAAGTGTAAAATAAAGCCCATAAACATCCAAAACGGGTAATATAATAGCATGGAACAATAAAAAATTATAGATACGGAGACGTATCACACAGCTCTAGTGGCTGTCCGGGAGGAGCACCAGGTCAAGGCTGTGTCACGACCAGCCGCGGCCCCGGTCGCGGTGGCACAAGACCAAGAAGGCCTCGCGAGGGCCACAGCCTCGGCAGATGGAGACCAGCCTCAACAGGAAGACGCCCCCAGGGCTGAAGATACCGCGCCAGGCAACCAGGCGCTGGGGGCTCCGTCGTCTCAGGAGGTGCCTCACCCTCTTCAGGGCACAGACCTCGTCAGCACACCCACCCTCGTCGAACATCTGGTGTACTTCGTTAGCACGGTGTTGTGGGATGCAAGAGCATGATACCCCATGCCTCAAAATCTCTTACTCGCACTATTGGTGGCCTCGCGTAAGCTACGGCACTACTTTCAGGGTCACCCCATCAAGGTCGTCTCGGCCTACCCATTGGAAATGGTACTCAGGAGCCCCAACTCCGCTGGAAGGGTTGCCGAATGGAACATCGAGCTGCAAGCGTTTCAGTTGGAATTCAGCACAACCAGGGTCGTCAAGGGAGCCGCATTTGCAGATTTTGTGGCAGAATGGACAGAGGCGCCAAGGCTCAAAGTAGGCGAGGACCGGTCACTTTCCCCGGGAAGTGAGACACCAGATGGGTGGGTCATGTACTTCGATGGAGCATTCTCATGGCATGGCGCTGGGGCTGGCGCAATGCTTATATCCCCCACTCAGGACAAGCTCTATTACACCGTGCAGCTCCGTTTCCAGCAGGGTGAGAAGGTCTCCAACAACATAGTAGAATACAAGGGCCTCATAGCAGTCTTGACAGCCGCAGTAGCACTGGGGTGAAGCGCCTCATCATAAAAGGCGATTCACAGCTCCTCGTCAACTTCTCCAACAAGGTGTACGAGCCAAAGGACGAACACATGGAAGAGTATCTTGCGGAGGTGCGCAGGATGGAAAAGTAGTTTTGGGGGCTGGAGTTGCAGCATGTACCCCGCGGCACCAACCAAGAGGCTGATGACATCACTAGGAGGGCATCCAGGCGGCTGCCTCAGGAGCCTGGCATTTTCGAGGAACGACTCTTCAAGCCGTCGGCCACACCGTCACTTTCAAGCACAGCACAACCTCGAGAGGAACTCCATCAGCCACCTGCCACAGGAGCCCCGGCCTGTGGCCCGACCTCGGGAGCACGCTTGCTCTTGGCGCTGGAGCCTCAGGAGGGATGCTCGTCCACGGAATTCAAGGACTACCTGATGTAAGGGAAGCTGCCAGAGAAAGAGGAGGATGCAGAACGCGTGGCCCGGCAGGCCACGACCTACTACATCCAAGACGGCGAGCTATACCGAAAGCGACCAAATGAAGTTTCCCTATGTTGCATATCCAGGGAACAAGGAAAGGAGCTGCTGGCAGACATACATGGTGGAGATTGCGGGAACCACTCATCATCACGGACACTCGTCGGCAAAGCATTTCGCAGCGGGTTCTACTGGCCTATAGCACTCAACGACACGAACGAGCTGGTGAAGTCCTGCGAGGCCTGCCAGTTCCACGCCAAGCAGATTCATCAGCCTGCTCAGGGCCTGCAGACCATCCCGCTCTCGTGGCCGTTCGCCATCTGGGGGCTGGATATCTTTGGCCCGTTCCCCCGAGCGCCTGGGGGCTATCGCTACCTCTACGTCGCCATTGACAAGTTCACCAAATGGGCAGAGGTGGAAGACGTCCGCACCATGCCAGCCGGCTCTACAGTCAAATTCATCAATGGCCTTGTGAGCCGTTTTGGGGTGCCCAACCACATCATTGACAAGTTCATCAAATGGGCAGAAGCTGGAGGCCTACGGCAGGGGCTGGTACGATGAGCTCCAGTCCGTGTTGTGGTCCATCCGCACTACCACCACTAAGCCAACTGGTGAGACCCCGTTCTTCCTTGTCTACGGAGCAGAAGCGGTTCTCCCTCACGAGGTCAGGAGTCACTCCACGCGGGTCCTAGCCTTTGACGAGGCACAACAGGACACCATGCGGGGGATGGACCTTGTGCTGGGGGAGGAACGCCGCCGCAAAGCTACGCTACGGGCAGCAAGATACCAGCAGGCGCTGCGCCGGTATCACTGCCGCAACATCCGCCCCGGGACTCTCGAGGTAGGTGACCTCGTACTCAGGCGGGTGCTCTCCAGGGAAGGGCTGCATAAGCTCTCACCCATGTGGGAGGGCCTGTTCAAGGTTGTCCATGTTTCTAGGTCAGGCGCGGCGCGCCTGGAGACCCGGGAAGGGGTGCTCGTCCCAAACACCTGGAACATTCAGCACCTCCGAAATTTTTACCCTGAAGAAAGGCCCAGTGCCTGTGAAGCTCGCCGCCCATGACACTCTCACATAATAATGAGTAGGGGCTGTACACGCCCCGGAGTCTCCAGAGTGCCGCCCTCGGGCCTCGGGGGCTCCCGCCCATGCCCAGTGGTAGCACTTAGCTCCGCGCTGGTGAGAAGATGTAGAAGACTAGATTAGGTGCCAGACGCGGCTTTTCATTTGCTTTCCGCAGTTGGCTTGTTCTCCCTTGTTTGAACCTTTATTGAAGTTGCTTCTAATGTTATTTGCCGTCTCTTTCCCCTGTTCTCTGTTTTCGGCTTTCTTCTGACACGCTCTCTCTCTCGCAAACCTCGCGAGGGGGCTGCGCGGGCTCCCTCGTGAGCCCTTCCTCTCCTGATTTTTGCAGCGGGAGCACCCCTCCCGGTTCATGCCCCTCGGGCATCACGAAGCAAAGCACCGGGCCATAGCCGGCAACCCTCACGACCAAGGTTCGGAAATGATTCTCCCAACAAATTTTTTGCAGCTCTTAAAGCGCCCAGTGATGCCTAAAGCAGGCACCTTGCGAGACGGAAACTACTGCAAACATCCCGAGCTAAGTTGTTCCTACGTGGAGGCACATAACCACGACATCATAACACAGCACATGAACAATAAATGTAGTACGATAATTAGGGGACCATAGTCTGTTGCACGCCCCCACGGGGCTCCATACTTCTCTCTCTCGATGTAGGAAAAGGAGGAAAATAAAATAAAAACAACGTGCGCCTTGCGACAACACGCTAGGAGGGATCTGCATCGTCCTCCCGAGCTCAATCAGACTCTGCCTCGCGCTTCACCGGGGCGCGGCAACGGGACGACCCGCTACTACCCTCGAAGCGGGCGCGGCGGCATGGTGGCTAATCGCGGCCACCGCTGGAGGAGCTGTCGCGGGAGGAGGAGCTGCTGAAGCTTGACGCACTGCGGTCTCCATCGAGAGCGGGTTCGCCTTCGCCCTCGTCACGGCCGTCGCCAAGGCCGAGCACCTCGTCGCCGTCATCGTCTCCACGACAGCACCCAACATGGCGGCCATCTTCTCCGAAAATCCTCACATAGAGCGTCGCGTCACTGTCGTACTTGAAGTGGAGGGTGCACCTCCTGCCCAGCCCACGCGCGCAGGCAAATGTTTGCCAGCCCCGGGACAGGGCCACGTTGCCGGCACGGAGATCTCAACCGCGACCCAGGCGGCCCTGCCGCAGCAGCCATCTACCTGCAACCAAAGCCCTCCAGGGCTAGCGGCCGGCAGTTCACCGGCGAAGAAGCGAGGGAGCTGGAGCCAGTTGCCGATTGGGTTGTCCGACCACACAACAAACTCCGGCAGCACCTCTGCCAAATGGAAGCGCGGCCGGGGAGGCCGCGCAGCCACGACACGCCTTCCCCCGCCAATCGGGCTGCCTGGACATGGGCGGCCACCACCGCGTGAAGGACCACTGCTGCGACCACGGGAAGCCACGGCCGGGGTCATGGGATGCTTGCGAGGACGACCGCGGCCGCGCTTGGGCGGAGGAGATCCAGGCCCTTCCTGGCGAGCCTTCCCCTTCTCCGCGACCGAGAACCTCTTCACGGGCGCCATGGGATGCTGCGAGCAACAGGAGCAAGGAGGGAGAAGAAGCAGGCGGAGCAAGAGGAGATGGGCAGCGGGGGCTTTCGCCCCTCCCCATTTATAGCTCAAGGGAGGCCAACCGTCGACCACCATGATCACAGGTAATGATGACTCTTCTTGCATGCAGGAGGGACTCGTCAAATCGGGCAGTTGCCGAGGCGGCATGGGGAAGTGGAGACGCCCACGTCCAATCAATCACCATGTGGAGACCAAGGCCGCAGGCTGTTGGGGCCCATGGCACACCGCACTTGCCCTTTGGCTTCGCTGCTAAGCCAAGTACGAGCACACCTTGGGCCTGGGGGCTACTGTCGGCGTTCTGGGAATGGTGGTCCCCAGACCTGCCTGCCTGCGGCCTGCTGCGTGGCTCAACCAGCGGCCCAGTACGGCCCGTCTTCATCAACCCAATCTCAAGACTCTCGCGAGGGGCCAAGACTCACGGGGCGGATGATGCAAGGCCTCCTCAGGGGCGGCCTCACCAGGCAGGCTCGCGAGGAGGCGAAGAGATCAAGGCAATGGGTACCTCGCGAGGTGCCCATGACGCAAGCCATGTCGATCAAGACCAGGCGGGCGCCAACCTACACAGTGTCCTTGTTTCCCCTTTGGTGCAAAGGGGGCAAGCGCAGGCGCGGAGTACTGAGGCATCAGGCAAAGGTTTCCTTATCGGTGCAACGAGACCAAGACCAGCAGGACGGCAGGACGGAGGTCACCATGGAGCCCAAGACGGCGTCATCACCAGCACCTTTGGCAGTCGAAGACCACCTTTAGTCAGGATAGGTTGTACTAGTTGTACCCTTTCAAAATGGCCGTTATTGGATCCCTTCCCGCTCAATATTTGGGAAGAGGACCAGGGCCTCTATATATAGAGCTAGCCACCACAGTAGAGGGCAAGCTGATCCCATCTGAGGCCAAGTTCATCCACACCACCACAAGAACACCTCTCCTCGTGAGGTTGTTCTTCCTCTGTACTATTCATCATCAGTCCAAAAGGCAATGCACCACACCACACACTGGATTAGGGTATTACACCACAACGATGGCCCGAACCAGTATAAACCTCGTGTCTCTTGTGTTGTTCATCGATCTAGCTTAGAATCGCGGCGAGGCTGTGGGCGTGTTTCAGTAGGGAGAAGAACTTCGCGCGCACTCCAGAGTTTGAACCTTAAGGGTTTTGCTGGAACTCGATATCCGACAATGCCTGGCCCAACGGAGTTGGGATCTTTCTCGAACACGAAGCAGCCATAGCCATCAATGTCACGAAAGCCCTAGGCATTGTACTGCATGTGGTTTGATGTAATGGTTTGGTCAATTTGGTCGTGCAAATGCGTATCAAATGACCGTCGTGAGCTGAACGAGCGATAAACCACCACCCATCGGCTAGTATGATTCCAGGTCCTCGAATCATGAAGGCCAGCGCATTTGCTTCTGCTGCAACAATTCAAATTGGAGACCAAAAGGACAAAAATAAACAATCATGTTCAGAGTATGTGTGGAATTAAGATTATTACAACAGTGACACATATCATAGACAGAGAATTGCAATGTCGTGGTTATAATCATACCCCAAGTTAAAATAAGCCAATGGCTTTCTATTCTAGCAATATATCATGGTTCAAACATCATGTAACAATGAGAGGAAAATAGCTATAACAGGGCCTACTCATATTCTACCATAGCATTTACTACTGTTCTCATATCAACTCTAAGCAATAACATGTGTTGTTATAAAAATCTTGGAAATGAGAGTAACATATAGCAATCATGAGGTTATACTCATAATATCTATTCTAACAATCATTAGATGCCAATTGTTCTCATATCAACTCTAACAATAACATGTGTGGTCAAAAAAATCTAGGAGATGAGAGGAACATATAGCAATGATGTGGTCATAGACATACTATCTATTCTAAATTTGTAACAATGAACATGCATTCGTATTAATAAGGTAAAGATGATATGAGATAGAACAATTACACGACGATAGATTCCACCACTATAGGCAGCCAATCTGTGTGTCGACCGCATCAGTCAAAAATGTTAGCTGAAGAGGATTGATGATGAGCCATGACCATGTACGCCGACCGGATTCTAGATAGACTAATCCCATGTTGAACAAGGCAATGAGCTTGTAATCCATGTAGTCTTCTGATGGTGTGGGCACTTTGCAGATTACAACCTTCAGCAAATAGAGGTCAAGCCAAAAGCTTGACGCGTCTCGTGCGTAGTAGGCAGGAGTGTCCGGCGGGCCGCGAGGCTTGATGGCGGCGGTATCCAATGTTGGAAGGGTGATCTCTTTCTAGGTGTAGATATCCATGAGACGCCATGGACTACCTGATTGGTGGATGAGGATGATCTAGTTGGCCTTCATGCCCGCCCAGTAGTAGCCGCACATGAAGGAAAGGATCATCAAGTCGGTGTCCGGGCCACCTGCGAGGATCGGGCATCATCAAGCAGGGTATCTTGAAAAGAGTCGGCCGGTTGCACACGAGTAGATGGTACAAAGACACCAAGCATGCGGCCAGATGGTCAGTGCTGAGTAGGTCCATACGATTACGGAACATCAGGGAGGGAATTCCAATTGCAGCTCTGTGTGTCAGTCGGTTCTGCCATAGGGTTTTTTAGGGCGCTGAGTGATTGGGGTTTTTGGTGCCTGCGAGCCAGTGGGGAAGTGGATTCGGGTGGGCGAGCGAAGAAGATAGGCCGAGCAGTGAGCGGGGGCATATGGTACGCGCGAGCTACCAAGGAAGATGGCGCGGGCGGGCGAGGAGTGAGCAGGGGGAAATGGTGTGCATCCGATGATGGGGAAGAGAGGAGGAAGAAGAGTGAAAGACGGGGAAGAAAGTGCATTAAATCTCAATTCTACTTGTTCTACTACCAGGATATATTGTCCTTCGGAGTGTAAATAATTACGCCGGTGACATGTGGGTCTACCTCAAAAGGGCCAATATGTCAGCTAATGGAGGAGAGAGATGCGTAGGCGTATTTGAGGAAGCGTGCACCACTGGCAAACATGATGGTAGTACAGGGTAAGGCTGATTTGGTAACACCAACACGCTGGTTCAACTTATTAATTAACTGTCCCATCTGCTGTTGCGTGTATTGTCACTTCACTGTGAAGACTAGTTGAATAGTTCTCCCTAACCGAGATGGGGAATAATGGATTGTGAAGACTTCCTATCTACAGTATCCCTATGCCTCTACGCTCATCCTGTCCAACAAGATGAAACATTGGACAAGGCACCTGGCACCAATAATGTAGGAGTACTAGTACTACTCCTACCTCCTTTAATAGGGCTCAATTCAAAAATCTCATCAACCAAGGTAGATGATGAGTGGTGGAACAGTTTTTGTAGTTTGCGAAAATACTCAATTAATGCACTCGTTTTCCTCAAAAAATTATGTTTACCAATGCATTAATTTTGTATCAAACTTTGACCATCTACTCCCTCCATTGAGGTGAATAAGTCATCTTTGGGTGTGCACCCTTGTCGGTGTCAAAACCGGTGGATCTCGGGTAGGGGGTCCCAAA
The DNA here is from genome assembly GCF_002162155.2 of Triticum dicoccoides. Taxonomy (NCBI): domain Eukaryota; kingdom Viridiplantae; phylum Streptophyta; class Magnoliopsida; order Poales; family Poaceae; genus Triticum; species Triticum dicoccoides. Next base: position 308,333,642 of record NC_041381.1, read on the forward strand.
CTGTGCGTGTAAGGCTAATGGTAACAGGACGCGGGGAATACAATGTTTACCCAGGTTCGGGCCCTCTCGATGGAGGTAATACCCTACTTCCTACTTAATTGATCTTGATGATATGAGTATTACAAGAGTTGATCTACCATGAGATCATAGAGGCTAAACCTTAGAAGCTAGCCTATGATTATGATTGTTCTTGTCCTACGGACTAAACCCTCCGGTTTATATAGACACCGGAGGGGCCTAGGGTTACACAAAGTCGGTTACAGAGAAAGTAATATTCATGTCCTAACCATCAAGCTTGCCTTCCACGCAAAGGAGAGTCCCATCCGGACACGGGACGAAGTATTCTATCTGGTATCTTCATAACCCAACAGTCCGGCATAACACGGGACGAAGCTAGCCTATGATTATTGCTTTTTGGCCTGATCCAGAAATTCTATGAAACTCGAGGACCCTCAGAGAGAGTTGGGAGTTTCATTATTTTCATATTTGAGTTTTCTCAAATTTTGAAAATAGGATCATTAGATTTTATTTATTCTATCTTCAATTATTTCTATTATAAAAATATAAGAGAGGGAATAAAATGACTTTCCCAAAATAAAGAAATATTGAGGATTTAATAAAAAAATCAAATAAGATTTATTTTGGATTTTTGCTATTTTATTTGAATTTAGGAAAAATTGAATGATTTTCAAAAGTGCATTTTAGGGCCAAGAAAATGTTCATCTCGTTCTAAATATTTTACTTAGACGGTGAAATATTTTTTTGGCATTTTTAGATTTTTATTTATTTTTCTAGGATTTTTCCTAGTTTCGGCGGAATTGTTTAAAAAACGCGCGTGCGCCGGACTGGATCGAAGCCCAGCCGAGCCAGGCCGGCCCGCCTCCCACCGCCGCCGTCTCCCGTGCGGAGACCGCGCGACCGCCGCCGTCGACCCGGACACGGAGCCCGAGCCGGACTCCTCTCCGCCGCCTTGCCCCCTCCCCCAAGCCGCCACCCCTCCTCTTTATATACCGTCGCCGCCCCTCCCCACCTCGCCACCAGCCCCGCCTCCCGCCGCCGACAGCAGCAGCAGCAGCCGCCGCCGCCTTGCGTCGCCGCTGCCAGGAGCGGCCGA
>NC_041381.1:308335463-308347847 GCF_002162155.2 Triticum dicoccoides
AGCCCGGCCGCCCCACGCTGTTCCGCCGCCGGACCGGAGCCCCGCTGGAGCCTCGCTGGAGCCGAGCCTAGGTAGCCGCCCCGCCGCCCCGGTTTTCTAAAGAAAACCGATCCGTTTTTTTTGGAAATCCTAGTTTTCGTTTTTTTAGAATAGATCAGTTTTTTGTTGGTTTTTCTATTTAGCGAGCGTTCGCTCTTTCATTCGTTTTAACGGACGAGTTGATCGTTTAGTTTCAATTAACAACGTTCGTTCGTTAATTTTTCTTTTTCTCGGATTTTCCGCGATTATTATCGCGATTTCTGATCCGATTTTCGTTTTAGTATAACTTTTTGCTCGTTTATCGGAATCAGGCGATTCAAGCGCCTAGAGTTTCGTCTCGAAACCCTCTTTCTGTTTAACCAACTCAAACAAGGTTTTGCTTCTGTAAAATTTGACTTAGGTCCATATTAGTAAATGAAGCTTGTTTCTTTCGTCATTTGTGTTTCGGTTCTTCATTTGATTTGATTCTTTTTGCATACCAGAGTTCCTAACTTGAACTTTCTGGTTAGGTATCTTATTTTATTTTTACCCGTGCATTAGATGAGTACTTATTGTATGTTTGTTTGTTTGTGATAGAGTACCCGGAGTGCGCCGCTTGCTACTTCGAATCTCTAGGTTTCACGGATCATCAGCAAGGCAAGTAACACTTTGATCATACCTTTTTACTACCCAGTTTTATTGCATTAGATCAATCCTCAAACAATTGCATGATTAGGATCTAACATGTGGGTTTTGGGAAGTAGATGAGGTAGTACCTATTACCTATTTTATTATCAAACCCTTGGGAGTTACTTCTACGTTTGCTTATTATGCCATGCTATGCTAGTAGACGTGGATTGGGTGAGTGTATCCATGACAGATGTGAGATTGTTATTTAATGGTTTATTTAAGGTGGCAACTTAAACACACATCTGGGTGGATTGAGGCACCTGGGTATTCCAGCGATTGCATGTTTTCTTTATGGACCGCCACCCAGGCTCAAAGGGATCATGAGATTAGTCATGCTAGAAACTTCCGTGTGCAGCCACAAGCTACTATGGGCTCTAGCATAGTTGATTAAGTTGTGCGAACTCTTACAGTGGTAGACTAGCAGATGTAGGGGAAAGTAGGTGTAACTCTCTACCCAATCGTAAGGTGCTAGCGCTTCTGAAAGACTATGTCTCGGTCATTCATTTCTCCAACAGGATGTAGTGCGAGAATCCCAACGGAGGAGATCGCGTCTTGTGGGGAAAAGTGCGCAAACCTCTGCAGAGTGTATAAACTAATCATGATTAGTCGTGTCCCCGGTTATGGACGTTTTGAGTATCTAGTACTTGGATTATCATGTGAATCTCATCATGTTACTTTAATTAATTTTGTTGGGTTTAATGATGATGCTTAATTGGGATTGAGAGGATGTCTATCTTCTCAATGTTTAACAACCACCATGATAGTTAAATAAATTTTATTCCTTTGCAGTAGGGAAAAATTGGCTTTATGCAAAACTGTAACCATAGAGCTTTCCACCAGCCATATATGCATGTAGTATAGCATATTTCTGTTCATTACTCTGTATGTGTTACATTGCCAGCATATTCCATGTGTTGACCCATTTCCGGGCTGCAACGTTCATGTTGCAGACTTTTCAGACGACGAGTAAGGTGCCTTAGGTCGTGGTTCTATACTCAGTGATGCCGTTGGAGTTGCTGGACTCACTTATCTTCCAAGCCTTCCGTTGTTATCGTTATTAGATGGCCTTAAGCCATATTTATTGTAATAAGTTCTCTTTTGAGACATTCGATGTAATAAGTGTGTGATTGCTACTCTGTTATAAATCCTTCAAGTTTTGTGCGTGTCAGCATTACCGATCCAGGGATGACAGTAAAGCACAGAGATCAGACTGTTTGAGGTTTGGTCGCTACAAGATGGTATCAGAGCACACGCTAACTGTAGGCCACGACCACTAAGCTAAAAGCCCTAGATCACTACTCACTCTTCTCATTTCTGACTCCTCATCTTTTCTATTCTTTTAGGATGGCGGATGCAAGGAACAAGTTCACGCAACCGGATGATGATACACCCTTTGGACGCTACTTGAAGGAAGTCACTAGATACCTGAACATAGGTGTACCAAGGTTCACCGGGACCTACATCGCCACTTTACGAGAAGAGGAGCACTGGATGATTCAAGTCCAAGTTCCAGGAAGGAATTTCATGCCCGTCACTGAGCCCATAGAGTTTTCCTTTGATGCACCACCTGGAGTCTAGGAAAGAGCATGGCAGCTCACATCACAATGGGACGCATTGGAGAAGTCTACCACAAGGAGCTCAAGGATACTATCTATTAGATTTGTGGGCGCCGAGATGAGCAATGGGAGATGATCAGTACTAGGAAGGATAGATCAATCGCAGCTTTCATCCAGGAGTTAAACCAACATATTCGACGCCAGGAGAACCAGATGTGCGCAGGCATGATAGATCTGAAGAAGGCTATGACCAAGATTATTTAACTGGAGGAAGAACTCAAGTCTACACACGATGGATATGAGGAGGAAATAGCAACGCTTGTGGAGAAGAATGATGATCTGAAGAAGGAGCTAAAAGTATTCATGGGATTTCCCGCGAATGGAGGAGAAGACGATGATTGCACTTGCCCGGAGAACTACATCATCATCGACGACACCGACTTGGACCCAGACGATAGCGATGATGACTATGTTGATGAAGCTGGAGCAGATATCATGGAGTCTTCATCGGAGCAGTTTTTCTAGTCGACCAACATAACAGTAGTAGTATTCCCCCATGTATCTAGTATTGTCCGAGCACTTTTATAACGATAGATAGACCGTTGTATGCCCTTGTTTGAGTTGAATGAAGTGATGTTGTTTGCATTTGTCTCATGTGCATATGGGTAGTGTTTTCTCTCTAGACCACATTCTATTCTATATTCTCATCTTTTCTAAAACCTCAGATGCCTCCGAGACGTGACAATGGATTTGCTTTCCCACGGGAGCTCACTCAGTTGATCCAGCAGCAGAATGCGTTGATGCAGTTGCTAGTCCAGAATCAGGGAACAATAACAACAACAACCCACCACCGCCACGACCTGTTGATCACTTAACCCATTTTCTTAGGTTGAATCCGCCGGTGTTCTCCAGTAGCACCGAGCCGATTGTTGAAGATGATTGGCTCCGCAAGAAAGCAAGGGAGTTGACCACTTCAGGATGCACAGATGCGGAGAGGGTGCATTTTGCCGCACATCAGCTTGAAGGACCCGCAGCATCATGGTCGGAGAATTTCACAGCCACTTATCCTATCGACAATGTCACATGGGACCAGTTTCAGCAGGCTTTCCGTACTGCCCATGTTTCAGCAGGAGCTATGGCCATGAAGAAGCGTGAGTTTCGCAACTTGCGCCAAGGAGGACATACATTTGGCCAGTATGTCAATGACTTTAGTAAGTTAGCATGTTATGCCCCAGATGACGTTGCTATGGATGCAGCTAAGCAGGGGAAGTTTCTGGAAGGACTGAATGATGAGCTGAGCATGCAGTTGATGGTAGCAACCTTCAACAATTACCAGGAGTTGGTAGATCCTACTCTTATGATTTAAGGGAAGCAGCAGCAGATTGAGAACCGCAAGAGGAAGTATGGACAAGGGATGTACAATTCAGGAGCTCAGCAGAAGCCACGTTTTACCCCGAAATCTGGAGGACATTTTCAGCATACCCATGGAGGAGGTAGCTCGCATAATCATAACGGCCCCAAGAATGGTAACGGGAATGGAGGAAGCAACGACCAGAACCGTACCAACCCATCAACCCCAGCCAAGAGAGACCTGAGCCAAGTCACTTGCTATAAGTGTCAGAAGACTGGACATTATGCCAATGAATGTCGTGAAGCCCAGAATGGAAATGGCAATGGAAGCTCTGGGAAGAAGCCGAACCCTTTCAACAGGGGACAGGTGAACCACGTTAACGTGGAGGAGGTTGAAGCTCAGCCAGATGCAGTAGTAGGTAAGTTTTTGGTTAAGTCATTTACTGCACTCGTTCTTTTTGATACTAGTGCATCACATTCATACATATCAAGGGGATTTGTGGATAAGTATAAACTTCCCACCAAGGTTCTTAGAACACCTATGTTAGTAAGTGTCAGGACCCCGACTCGATGCCACATAGGTCTAGCATGTAGCACTTCATATCACTTTGCGGCCTCACGCACGGTATTCCCACGGGTGTCGCCTTACCTTTGCCTGGGACCGTTTGTGCCTTTTGGCACACGTATATGATAGTGTCGCTAGCACCCATATGATAAGGAGCCCGGGCTGACATGGCTAGTCGTAAACCCAAAGTGGCACAGACTTACAGGGACAGGCATCCATGACCCAGCATCGAACGTGTCGATCATCAGCAAGTGGGTCCGGGCTGTAGCACTGGGCTAGCAGGACTCCGGTAAACCGGACTGTAGCGGGCTAACAGGCCTCCGGTACTCAATGCGTGACATTTCCCCGAAGGGACAGACACAGGAACGAGGAAAGACACATGCCGGCCAGCCTAAGTGTTCCGGAGCAGTAGCAAGCTACCATGGCTCAGTGGAAACACTAGGAGACATTTCCCGGTAAGAGAGGCTACTAAGGATAAACAACTAGATAGTCAGATCCCACACATACCAAGCATTTCAATCATACACACAATATGCTCGATATGTGCAAATACAACAAGGCATCACAACATGACTCTACGACACAAGTAAATATTCAATAGGCTCCGAGGAGCGAGATATTACAAACATGGGTCTTATGACCCAACAATCAGAGCATACAAGTCAAAGCACATGCGGAAGCTTAACATGTCTGAGTACAGACATCTATAAATGAAAAAGGCTGAGAAGCCTGACTATCTACCAATCCTGCCGAGGCACAAGATCGTAGCTGAGGTAACAAGCTAAACGTTGAAGTCCACGCGGAACTACTAGCGAGACCAAAGTCTCTCTGCAAAAACATAAAATAGGCAAACGTGAGTACAAATGTACCTAGCAAGACTTACATCAGAACTATCTACATATGCATCATTATCAACAAAGGGGTGGTGGGGTTTAATTACAGCAAGCCAGCTTTGACCCGGTGGCTATCCTGAACTACGACTGCAAGTAACTCTTTTGAGGTGGCGCACACGAGTCCACATATTCACCATATCAATACACCACTATGGATCCACCACCGTCTCCCTACGAGAATGCCATCCATAGCACTCACGCTTATCTTGCGTATTTTAGAGTATCCACTTTCACTTGTCTATGAACTGATATAAGCAACCCAGAAGTCCTTTTCCGCGGACACGGCTATTCGAATAGATGATGTTAACCCTGCAGGGGTGTACTTCTTCACACACGCTCTCACCACTTACCGCCGTTTACACGACATGTACTCGGCAACCTTCAAGCGGAAGCCCAACGTGGGTGTCGGCCACGGCCTACCTAAACACTCGAGTCTCTAGTCCAGGTTTATCGCCTATTCGGGTTCCATCCATGAGGAGATCCGGCCGGAGTTTCGCTCACAGCCCCAAACGATGTGTACAGGGTTCCGTGACACCAAACGGGCGCCCGGTTTACCCGGCCACGTGCCTACCGCATCACAGCCCACCCCTACGGTCAGCGCTGCGCACGGTCTCCAGCATACTACAAACACCAGAAACTACTTGCAACTCCTGGACAGAGGACAAGGGTGATCAAGAAGCCGAGAGGGTCCATTGGTTTCGGGCCCAATGCGTGGTAGTAGCTGAATCATGGATCACAAACAAAGGACTCAGTTCCTGAGGACGGCTGCAATGAGACAACCCACCATGTACTCCTACATGGCCTCTCACCGCTACCTTTACCAAATCGTGTTCACACGCTTAGCTCACACACCGTAGGACATGTTCACACACCTCTGATTCATCCCCGATGAATCAGACCTGACTCAACTCTAAGCAGTAGCAGGCATGACAAACAAACATGAATGAGTAGGCACAACAGGGCTCAAACAACTCCTACTCATGCTAGTGGGTTTCATCTATTTACTGTGGAATGACAGGTCATGCAAAGGATAAAGGGGTTCAGCTACCGCAGCAAGTAACAGATGAATCGTTGTTGTCCTAATGCAGTAAAAGAGAGCAGGAGCGAGAGAGTGGGATTGTATCGAAATGAACAAGGGGGTTTTGCTTGCCTGGCACTTCTGAAGATGATATAGTTCTTCATCAGTGTCAACGATCACATCATCGGTACAGCGTCTACCGAGGGGGAACAACACCGGCAAACATAGAAGAAACACGATCAATGCAATGCACAATATGATGCATGCTATGACATGGCAACATGCTGGTGTTTTGAGCTAATGCAACTAGCAACAGATTAAATGAAGTTGGTTTGAATATAAGATTCAAATTCAAACTCCATATGTGAGTATTTAAATGCCCTTTATTTGTTTTCTCCAAAACAGAGGACAAACATTGTTCAAACATGCATGAAAATGGTACAGATGGATTCCTTGAATTTTTTTTGATAATTTTTCATATATAATTTATTTAATTTGGAGTTACGGTTGAATTTCTATAATTTTTAGAAGTTTTAGGCATTTTCTGAAATTTCCTGAATAATATAAATCCAGAAATGAAATATGGCGTCAGCACCACGTCACTATGACGTCAGCAGAGTCAACTGGGCTGGCTCGGGTCAAACCTGACGTGTGGGGTCCACACGTCAGTGACACAGGTTAGACAGGGGGGGTTAGTTTAGTTTAATTAAAGATTAGGGGCACTGGGGGCCCACATGTCAGTGTCAGGGGGTTAGATTAGGTTTAGTTAATATTTAACTAAAATTAGCAGGGCCTGGCCCCACTAGTCAGCGACCCTGGGGGGTCAAACCCCAGGTCAAACAAGTCAAACCCGCCGGCGACATGACGCTGGCGAGGCCCGAGACGGCGGCGGCCGTCGAAAACACGCTACAGGGCACGGGCGAGGCCGTGCTTGGGCTCGTTGGAGAGCCCTTGATCCCGCGCGTCGAACGGTGCGGTTGCTGGGTCGTGGGGAGGCCGGAGCTGACGACGGCGAGCTCCAAGGCGGCGGCCGGAGTTCGGGTGGCCACGGGTTAGCTGCTGCGGCATGCAAACGGAAGGGGGCTTGCACTAGGAATGCTCTACGGAACGCTACGAACGCGTTAGGCTCGCCGGGGTGACCAAATGGTCACCGGAGCTACGTCGACGACGAGCTCAGGCGGCGGCGTGCTACGGCCAGCTATGAAATGGCGGCTACGGCGAGTGGCAAGCCACGGGGTTAGGGGCAAAACGTGCAGGAGCTCATGGTGGTTCGGATGAGGTAGATGACGAGCTCGGGGAAGCGGAGACGGCGGCGAATCGACGGTGAAGATCCTCGGCGGCTGGCGATGGAAACGGCGATGGTGGCGGCGTTGCAGCGTGTCCGGGACCTCGTGGCTCGGTGGGGAGGAAGAGGGGCTCGAGGCGGAGCCTCTGGGCGCAACGGCAAGGCGGGGCAGTGGCTGTGGCCATGGCAGCAGCGAGCGGCGGCAGTGAGCTCTGCTCGGGCTGCGCGAGAGAGAGGGCAGAGGAGGGGAAAGAGTTCGGGAGAGAGTGAGAGAGTTCCAGGGGGTGGCGTGGCACGCATGGAGGCGTCCGGGGTGTCGAGGTGGAGCGGCAAGCAGGAGGTGGCCGGGGCATGCGCCGGCGTGCGTCGGCCACGCGCCTGTGCCTTCTGGCGCGAGGAGGAAGGCGACAGGGGGGGAGTGGAGATGGGCTGGGCCGTGCTGGGCCAGGTAAGTGGGCGCCAGGTAGGTTAGGTAGGTGGCCTGGTGGCCTTCTCTCCCTCTCTTCTTTTCCTATTTCTGTTTTTATTTATTTATTTTGTTCTGTGTTGTTTTAGTTTAGTAAAATACTAAACCATTTTATAAAATCCTGAAAATAGTTATGTGGCTAGAACTAAAATATAACAAACCACATAAAATGTTCCAGTATTATTGGACATATATTATTTATATATCAAATATATATCCAATGCAAATAGTTATTGAATTAATTCAAAGGCCCAAAATAAATGTTTCAGTCACTCCAAAAATATTGGTTTGCATTTTATTCTTGCCAATATTTTTCAAAGCTGAAAAGGAACATTTCCTTGGAAACATTTGAAGCAATTTTTAATGTTGATCATCATTTTTATAAGGTTTCTGAGGCTTTGAAAATCCCTCAATTCAAATTTCATTTGAATTAAAACATGATGCTCACATGAGGTCTAGCCTAGTGCATAACAGGACCAGGGATGTGACAGTAAGCTCACCAGGAGCGGAGTATATGGCCAGTTGAGGATGTTTTCAAGTGCCATTGAGTATAGGTAGGCATATTTTCCCCTCGGATTTAATCATTTTGGAATCGCAAGGTTTGGATGTAATTCTGGGTATGGATTGGCTATCGATGTACGGAGGAAACATCGATTGCGCCAGTAAGTCAATTTTTCTTACCACCCTGGAAGGGCGAAGGATCAAGTATGTATCAAGACATGAGCCGAAGAGGACACAAGTAAATTCCTTATCAGGGGTTGTGCAGGAGGATGTACCAGTGGTGAAGGAATTCCCTGATGCATTTCCAGAGGAGTTGCCAGGCATGCCACCAGATAGAGACATTGAGTTTTTGATTGAGATTTTGTTAGGCACAGGGCCGATATCTAAGAGACCGTACCGTATGCCCGCACAAGATTTGGAGGAAATTAAGAAGCAAATTAAGGAGTTTTTTAATAGAAAGACTGTAAGGGACCCCCCTACAGTATAATTGATGCAACAAACCCAAATCGCAAGTATCGTGCCTTGAACCTGGGTGGGTGGGAAGGCATCAGCCCCTTCCCACCACTAGGCTATGCCTTAGTCTGCAACAAATTAAGGAGTTACTGGATAAAGGTTATATTCGCCCAAGTTCTTCACCTTGGGGATCACCAGTACTTCTAGTGGAGAAGAAGGATGGATCGTTGAGGATGGTCGTTGATTATCGAGGACTGAATGAAGTGACCATCAAGAACAAGTACCCACTACCGATGATCAATGATTTGTTTGACCAATTGCAAGGAGCTAAGGTATTTTCCAAGATTGATTTGCGATCAGGATACCATCAGTTGAAGATTAGAGAGCAGGATATACCTAAGACGGCTTTTACCACCAGGTACGGGTTGTATGAGTATACCGTTTTGTCATTTGGTCTGACTAACGCACCTGCCTATTTCATGAACATGATGAACAAGGTGTTTATTGAGTTTCTGGATAAGTTCGTTGTGGTGTTCATTGATGATATTTTGGTCTACCCAAAGAATGAAGAAGAGTATAAGGAGCATTTACGTTTGGTACTTGAGAAGCTTAGAGAACATCAGTTATACGCCAAGTTCAGCAAATGTGAGTTTTGGCTGAAGGAAGTTGGATTCCTCGGATATGTTATATCCGGAGAAGGAATAGCAGTAGATCCCACCAAGGTTGTCACTGTGACAAATTGGGTAGCACCAACGACAGTTGGAGAGATCCGGAGTTTTCTTGTCCTGGCAGGATACTACCGGAGATTTATTGAGAATTTATCGAAGATTGCGAAGCCCATGACGGAGTTATTGAAGAAGGATACCAAGTTCAAATGGATTGAAGAATGTGAGGCCAGTTTCCAGGAGTTGAAGAAACGCTTGGTTACATCGCCAGTGTTAATTCTGCCAGATCAGCGCAAGGATTATGAGGTGTATTGCGACGCTTCACATCGAGGACTTGGAGCAGTGCTTATGTAGGAGGGAAGAGTTGTTTCGTATGCCTCATGACAACTTAAGCCCCATGAGTTGAATTATGCTACACATCATTTGGAGTTAGCAGCCGTAGTAGATGCATTGAAGACATGGAGACATTTTCTCATCGGAAACCATTGTGAGGTGTACACGGATCACAAGAGTTTGAAGTACATTTTCACATAGAAGGAGTTGAATCTCAGGAAAAGGAGATGGTTGGAGCTCATCAAGGATTATGATATGAGATTGCATTATCACCCCGGAAAGGCTAACGTAGTAGCCGATGCGTTGAGCCGTAAGAGCCATGTAAACACACTCATGACCGAAGAGTTACCAAAGGAGTTAGCCGAGGATCTTCATGATCTATTTTTGGAGATAGTTCCGAGAGGCTACGTTGCAGCATTGGAGATTCAGTCTACTTTGATGGATAAGATCAGAGAAGCTCAGTAGACTGACAAGGAGATTGCCTCTATAAAGGAGAAGATGAGCAAAGGAAAAGCTAAGGGATTTCGTGAGGATGAGCACGATACCTTATGGTTTGAGGACCGCGTTTATGTGCCTAATGATCCGGAGATCAGGAAGTTGATTCTACAAGAGGCCCATGATTCACTTTACTCAATTCACCTAGGAAATACCAAGATGTATTTGGATTTGAAGGATACTTTCTGGTGGACCGGAATGAAGAAGGATATTGCGGAATATGTAGCAGTATATGATGTCTGTCAGAGAGTGAAGGGAGAGCATCAAAAGCCAGCAGGATTGTTATAGCCATTGCCAATACCTAAATGGAAGTGGGATAAGTTAGGCATGGATTTTATCACGGGATTGCCCAGGACTCGTTTAGGCTACGACTCGATTTGGGTTGTAGTCGATCGTTTGACGAAGGTAGCTCATTTCATCCCAGTGAAGACCATTTACACCAGTGCTAAGTTGGCAAAGATATACATGACCAGGATAGTATGTCTGCATGGAGTTCCGAGGAGCATTGTATCAGATAGAGGAACCCAGTTTACCTCAAAGTTCTGGAATCAGTTGCATGAAACTTTGGGTACAAGGCTAGAGTTAAGTACAACCTTTCATCCGCAGACAGATGGACAGACCGAGAGAGTCAATCAGATTTTGGAGGATATGCTGGGAGCTTGTGCGCTAGATTATGGATCTAGTTGGGACGACAATTTGCCATATGCAGAGTTCTCTTACAACAACAGTTATCAATCCAGTTTGAAGATGGCCCTATTCGAAGCCTTGTACGGAAGGAGGTGCAGGACCCCATTGTCGTGGGATGAAGTTCGAGATCGCCAATTGATTGGACCAGATTTGATTAAGGAGTCTGAACAGAAGGCGAAGTTGATTCGCGATAGGCTCAAGGTAGCCCAGTCCAGGCAGAAGAGCTATGCAGATTCGAAACGCAAGGAGACAACATACAAAGTTGGAGACAGAGTTTATCTTCGTGTGTCCCCACTACGAGGAGTTAAGCGCTTTGGAGTTAAGGGAAAGTTAGCACCACATTTTGTGGGACCATACAAAGTTTTGGAACGTATGGGAGAAGTTGCTTACAAGTTGGAATTGCCCGAAGGATTGTCAGGAGTTCATGATGTGTTCCACGTTTCCCAGTTGAAGAAGTGCCACGCAGAGATGGCTGATATACCGCTGAGAGATACAGTGTCGCTGGAAGCGATTCAGTTGGATAGTGATTTAACTTATGAGGAGAAACCAGTCAAAATCCTTGAGTATGCCAGCCGAGTCACTCGCAGCAAGGTTATCAAGTTTTGCAAAGTTCAGCGGAGCCACCACACCGAGGATGAAGCCACCTGGGAGCGAGAGGAAGATCTATTGAAGGACCACCCTCACCTATTTTCTAGCCAACCCGAATCTCGAGGGCGAGATTCATCTTAAGGGGGGTAGGTTTGTAACATCCCAAATTTTCAATTTGGAATGTTATATAATAGATCATCATTGCATATCATATTTTATTGCTTTTTGGCCTGATCCAGAAATTCTACGCAACTCGAGGACCCTCGGAGAGAGTTGGGAGTTTCGTTATTTTCATATTTGAGTTTACTCAAATTTTGAAAATAGGATCATTTGATTTTATTTATTTTATCTTCAATTATTTCTATTATAAAAATATAAGAGAAGGAATAAAATGACTTTCACAAAATAAGGAAATATTGAGGATTTAATAAAAAAATCAAATAAGATTTTATTTGAATTTAGGAAAAATTGCATGATTTTCAAAACTGCATTTTAGGGCTAAGAAAATGTTCATCTCGTTCTAGATATTTTATTTAGACAGTGAAAATTTGTTTCTGCATTTTTAGATTTTTATTTATTTTTCTAGGATTTTTCTTAGTTTCTGCGGAATTGTTTTTTTTTTCACAAACACGCGCGCGCCCGACTGGGCCGAAGCCCAGCTGAGCCAGGCCGGCCCGTCTCCCGCCGCCGCCATCTCCCGCGCGAAGACCGCGCCGCCGCCGCCGACTCGGACACGGAGTCTGAGCCGGACTCCTCTCCGCCGCCTTGCCCCTCCCCCCAGCCGCCACCCCCCTCTTTATATACCGCCACCGCCCCTCCCA
>NC_041381.1:308348382-308393455 GCF_002162155.2 Triticum dicoccoides
CGCCGCCACCGCAGCCCCGCCGCCCCACGCCGTTTCGTCGCCGCACCGAGCCCCGCTGGAGCCTCGCCGGAGCCGAGCCGAGGTAGCCGCCCCGCCGCCCGTTTTTTTACAAACCCTAGTTTTCATTTTTTAGAATAGATCGTTTTTTTCAGTTTTCTATTTAGCGAGCGTTCGCTCGTTCGTTTGTTTTAACGGACGAGTTCATCGTTTAGTTGCAGTTAACGAACGTTCGTTCGTTAATCCGTTCGTCAGTTTTTCTTTTTCTCTGATTTTCCGCGATTATTTCTGATCGCGATTTCTGATCCGATTTTCGTTTTAGTATAACTTTTTGCTCGTTTATCGGAATCAGGCGACTCAAGCGCCTAGAGTTTCGTCTCGAAACCCTCTTTCCATTGAACCAACTAAAATAAGTTTTTGCTTCTGTAAAATTTGACTTAGGTCCTCATTTGTAAACGAAGCTTGTTTCTTTCGCCGTTTGTGTTTCAGTTCTTCGTTTGATTTGATTCTTTTTGCAAACCGGAGTTCTTAAGTTGAACTTTCTGGTTAGTTCTCTTGTTCGAGTTTTACCCGTGCATTAGATGAGTACTTATTGTATGTTTGTCTGTTTGTGATAGAGTACCCGGAGTGCGCCGCTTGCTACTTGAATCTCTAGGTTTCACGGATCATCAGCAAGGCAAGTAACACTTTGATCATACCTTTTTACTACCTAGTTTTATTGCATTAGATCAATCCTCAAACAATTGCATGATTAGGATCTAACATGTGTGTTTTGGGAAGTAGATGAGGTAGTACCTATTACCTATTTTATTATGAAACCCTTGGGAGTTACTTCTACATTTGCTTATTATGCCATGTTATGCTAGTAGACGTGGATTGGGTGAGTGTATCCATGACAGATGTGAGATTGTTATTTAGTGGTTTATTTAAGGTGGCAACTTAAACACACATCTGGGTGGATTGACACACCTGGGTATTCCAGCGATTGCCTGCTTTTCTTTATGGACCGCCACCCAGGCTCAAAGGGATCATGAGATTATTCATGCTAGAAACTTCCATGTGCAGCCACAAGCTACTATGGGCTCTAGCATAGTTGATTAAGTTGTGCGAACTCTTATAGTGGTAGACTAGCAGATGTAGGGGGAAATAGGTGTAATTGTCTACCCGATCGTAAGGTGCTAGCGCTTCTAAAAGACTATGTCTCGGTCATCCGTTTATCAAACACGATGTAGTGCGGGAATCCCAACGGAGGAGATCGAGTCTTGTGGGGAAAAGTGCACAAACCTCTGCAGTGTGTATAAACTAATCATGATTATTAGCCGTGTCCCCGGTTATGGATGTTTTGAGCATCTAGTACTTGGATTATCATGTGAATCTCATCATGTTACTTTAATTAATTTTGTTGGGTTTAATGATGATGCTTAATTGGGATTGAGAGGATGTCTATCTTCTCAATGTTTAACAACCACCATGATAGTTAAATAAATTTTACTCCTTTACAATAGGGAAAAATTGGCTTTATGCAAAACTGTAACCATAGAGCTTTCCACCAGCCATATATGCATGTAGTATAGCATATTTCTGTTCATTACTCTGTATGTGTTACATTGCCAGCATATTCCATGTGTTGACCCATTTCCGGGCTGCAACATTCATGTTGCAGACTTTTCAGACGACGAGTAAGGTGCCTTAGGTCGTGGTTCTATACTTAGTGATGCCGTTGGAGTTGATGGACTCACTTATCTTCCAAGCCTTCCGCTGTTATCGTTATTAGATGGCCTTAAGCCGTATTTATTGTAATAAGTTCTCTTTTGAGACATTCGATGTAATAAGTGTGTGACTGCTACTCTATTATAAATCCTTCAAGCACTGTGCGTGTCAGCATTACTGATCCAGGGATGACACTAAAGCATAGAGATCAGACTGTTTGAGGTCTGGTCGCTACATGGTATCCATCAATGATTGGGTCGAGCACTAAGGCAGCCAAGCCCCCGTGACGGATACTAGTCGGACGATCCCTACGATCGAAGGTGATCGGATAGGCTGACCATGGGTTGAATTTGGGGGCGACAGGCTCTATAGCATACACCTCTCGGAGTGCACGTTTGCGCTTCCTCTTTGGGATATGAGTGACATAAATCATGTTCACTGTTTTGACCTCCGGTGGAAATTTCTTCTGTCCCCCCATATTTGGCTGGCGAGATTCGTCTTCGTCTTTTCTTTGTGGTCCCTTCCCTTTGTGTTCGGCGTTGAGCTTGCCGGCCTGTTTGAAGACCCAACATTCTATGTTGGTATGATTGGCTGGTTTGTCGGGGGTGCCATGAATCTGGCAGGGCCTTTCTAGCATTTTATCTAGGCTAGATGGACCATCTCTACTACCTTTAAGTGACTTCTTCCGTTTCTCGGGTCTAGAGCCCCTGAATCCGGTGTTTATCGCTGTATTGTTTGGGCTTTCTTCATTGTTTCGACGTATGTTTTTATTGCGTCGTGGCTTTCCATTTCCATCCCTGACTTCGGATGTGCCAGGATCGCTGGTGCTGCTACGAGCCAACCAACTGTCCTCTCCCGCACAAAAGCGGGTCATGAATGTAGTTAGGGCTGCCATTGTATTTGGCTTTTCCTGGCCTAGGTGTCTAGCTAGCCATTTGTCCTGGACACTAAGTTTAAAAGCTGCTAAGGCTTCGGCGTCCGGATAGTGGATGATTTGGTTCTTCTTATTGAGAAATCGGTTCCAAAGCTTACGTGCTAACTCTCTGGGTTGTTGGGTTATGTTATGTGACTTAGATCGTCTGCATCCGGTGGTCGGACATAGGTCCCTTGGAAATTGGCCTTGAAAGCATCCTCAAGTTCTTCCCAGCTTCTAATGGAATTTTCGTGGAGGCTTTTCAGCCAGTGCTGAGCTGGTCCTTTTAGCTTGAGGGGCAGGTATTTGATGGCGTGGAGATTGTCTCCGCGAGCCATGTGGATGCGAAGAATAAAGTCTTCTATCCAGACCGCGGGGTCTGTCGTTCCGTCGTATGCCTCGATATTCATGGGTTTAAACCCTTCTGGAAATTCATGATCCAACACCTCATCGGTCAAGCACAAGGGGTGTGTAGCACCCCTGTATTTGGCTGTCTCGAGGCATGGGTCCGACGGTTGTAGTGTTCGTTATTGATTCCAAACTAGTAAGTGACCGTTGATGGCCCTGATCATGTGCGGGAACACGTTCCCTAGATCCATAAATGGACCTGGTTCTGCCAGCCTTTTTGTCCAGGTCTTCACATAAATCGTGTTTCTAGTTCTTGGCTGCGACCTCCTTTCCTTTATGGGGAGGGGGTGCGGTTTTTTGTGTGGCGTTGTTAGCCGCTCTATCTCTACCATGAGGTGGTCGGCATGGTTGATCGGCTGTATAGTTATTCGGCGGTATGGGCGCAATAGTATCGTCATCGAATTCGGGCAGCAGTTTGCGTTTGGGGTAGCTCTTTGTTTGGTGGTTGCTGCCGTATTTTTCCTCAGTGTCGAGCACTTCATTCCATTTATCATTGAGCATATCCTGTGCGGCTTTAAGCCATTGCTTCTACTTCTTCAAGCTCCTCGCGGTGGCGATAAGTCTCTGGTGGAGGTGTTCTTGATCCAATTGTTTTTCTGGGACGATGAATGCATCATCATCCAGACTGATCTCCTCTTCGAGGATAGGTTGATAATTGGAGTCTTCGGCATCGATGTGATCGGACAGGGGCCCCGGACTATGTTTGCAGTCACCTTGCTTGTCCTGCTCAATTGATGGGGTCCGTGGTTTCTTCATTGTCTTCGGTGTCGTCCTGGGTGTTATTCCCTCTTGTGCCGGTATCGCTATTTTTACCATGGCGTGATTTAGAGCGGCGCCGCTGATGTCGGCACTTTGGCTGCTTCTCAGGAAGTTTATCCTCAACTGGATCCTTGTCATCGCCATTGTCTTCTTTGGGTGTATCCACCATTTATATATCATATGAAGAGGTGGCTACCCAGCGCCATGTGGGCGGTGGTTCCTATTCTTCTCCGGCATCGTCGTCCATACCGTCGATGTCTTCGGAGTCGAAATCAAGCATGTCGGCCAAATCATAGACAGTGGCTATCAAGTGGGTGGTGGGTGGGTAACGAAGTTCTTCGTCATCCGCTTCCCACTCAAGCCGGACATAGTTCGGCCAAGAATCTCCTGACAAGGAGAGAGACTTTAATGAGTTTAACACATTGCCTAGGGGTGAGTGTTGGAAGATGTCCACGGAGCTGAACTCTAAGATCGGCGCCCGGTCAGATTCGATGGGTGCAGATACACGCGGTTCGGAGCCAATGGCCAGAGACGAGTCCGAGGTTCCGATGACACAGGCCTTGTTGGAGGTCAAATCTATGTTCGGCTCTAGCACCGCTGAGTCTGTGGCCTCCGTGGCGAGGTTGAGCTTCCTGTCCTGGGATGGCGCACTCTGGTCTGGATCTAGGGACAGAGGGATTACAGGCGCTATCTCCTGCACATAGTCTGATGATAGATTTAGGTCATATTCATCATGGCGGCAGGGCGCGGTTGTCATGGGCTCGAACCCGTCGAAGATCAAGTCTCCGCGGATGTCGGCGGTGTAGTTCAAGCTTCATAACCTGACCCTATGGCCAGGGGCGTAGCTGTCAATCTGCTCAAGATGGACAAGTGAGTTGGCCCACAGTGTGAAGCTGCCGAATACGAAAATCTGTCCGGGGAGAATAACTTCACCCTGGACTACGTTGTTGTAGATGATTGAAGGAGCCATCAAGCCTTACGATGACGAGACAGTGGAACTCTCTATGAAAGCACCAATGTCGGTGTCAAAACCGGCGGATCTCGGGTAGGGGGTTCCGAACTGTGCGTCTAAGGCTAATGGTAACAGGAGGTGGGGGACACAATGTTTACCCAGGTTCGGGCCCTCTCGATGGAGGTAATACCCTACTTCCTGCTTGATTGATCTTGACGATATGAGTATTACAAGAGTTGATCTACCACGAGATCATAGAGACTAAACCCTAGAAGCTAGCCTATGATTATGATTGTTGTTGTCCTACAGATTAAACCCTCCGGTTTATATAGACACCGGAGGGGGCTAGGGTTACACAGAGTCGGTTACAGAGAAAGGAGTCTTCATATCCTAACCGCCAAGCTTGCCTTCCACACAAAGGAGAGTCCCATCCGAACACGGGACAAAGTCCTCTATCTTGTATCTTCATAGCCCAACAGTCCGGCATATGCATATAGTCCGGCTGTCTGAGGACCCCTTAATCCGGGACTCCCTCAGGGACCATTAAACCAGGACGGAGGTTTATATACATGTCAATAAAAAATCATCAACCAATGTAGTAGTAAATGATGAGTGCCCGAATAATTTTTTTCTGAAAGTACTCAATAATGGGCTCGTTTTCCCCAAGAAAATTGTGTTTACGAACGTATTAATTGGAATGCATGCATGAGAAGCAATTGATCAGAACTTTTACACGCATTGGTGAGTTTATCTTTTAATTCTTGCATGCAATGTTTTAATGAAGCTTGAAATATGAACATGTGAATGGGAGGGAGTAAAAGCCTCATGCATGCGTGCATGCATGCAACATGCAACACTGACACGTACACGTGGACACACACCACACTCATGCACCCATGCGGCACACAGCACACGATGCAACACACACGCTCACGCTCAAGTGCTCAACCTACTCCCTACGCCCGTGAAAGACTATACATTTAGAGATTTACACATTGACCAGGGCATAATTAACGCCCAAAAGTACTAGACTTATGTGTGCATGTGACCATTGAGAGAAGAAGATTAAATGAAGGTTGTTGCATGCTATAATTAAGGGTAGACATGTAGCCTATAGCTAGAGCACAAGTTGGTGCATTAGCCAATCAATATCGATTTAGATTAAAGGCTAGATGCATTGGAAGTGTAGATGTAGACTCTTTTTTTTAGCCGATGTACACTCTTTGTTGGAAGACTGTGCGAGTACACGTGCATGCACTCACATACACAGCCAGGGTGGTTCGCGCGCAAGGATTAGACTCCTGTCGTGCCTGCGTAAAGTTAGGTTTAACTGATTTCTTTGCTCTACCAACTAAAAGGTGGGACCTAGAAACCAGGTGACAATTTAACAAGTCACCAAAGTGCCACATCGACTATGTGGCCGGTCAGTAGGGTGCAATATGGTGCTCTACGATGAGCTAGTGATCGTATAATCACTGCAAAACTATATAGTGACCGTAAAGAGCGTATTGTTTCATACGTTGACCGCCAGTGTATTTTTCTCATTTCAAATTAAGCCATATTAACCGGAAAGGATGCAGTATGGACTAGTACTAGTACTTTTTTGATGTGTCCCGTCAACTCACCGAACGAGGAGAAGCTTGCTTACTACGCCTCCCACTCGCCCACGCGCGCGGTGGCTCACATGATGGGGAGAGGGTTTTGACTACATCGCCCTCTCCCTCTCCCTCTCCCTCGCCCTCGCCCTCATAGTGGATGTGCAACAGTTCAATCGATGTCAGATTGCCAGAAGCATATCGTACGATAGTATCATCATTGTTGGACCTTCCGAAGAGGCGAAGAGCCAAGTGCAAGGTTCACACGAGTACGAACTGTTGAACCTTTCGAAGAGGCAAAGAGCCAAGCTCAAGGTTTTATAGGATTTGTCGTCCTAGTAGGAGTATACTACAACTATAGCGAACGATGCTACTGTACGATGCCGCCACGTCTCCTATATCCAAAGTTGTGCCACCTTTTCTTTCTCAAACAATGTGTTGGAGCCCGTGCAACAACCACACAAGTTGCACGTACAAATAACACATTTACTAGTCATAAAATCTAAAGGACAAATGCCAGTATGCCACACAGGTTCATCTCCAATTCATGTGATAAATTTGTGCATGACTATTCTACATATATTCACAATGCTACGTTCACAATTTACCATACTCCACTTACACATTATAGATGGGCTACATGTCCTCCTCTAGGTTCCAGTCCCAGGTGTTCTTCATGGATGGCGCGATCCATAGCGGTGGGAAATGGGAATTATTGTCGTAGCTTTCTAGTTCGGTTCCACATGAGGGAGACTCATCTAAGCTAAAGCGGCATAAATCAGGGATAGCGTGTCCCAGCATGTCATTCATCCGGCGGTGTGCACTGAAGACACAAGCATGCTTCATGAACGGCAGGCCTTCGGTGTCGTGCACCGAAGGTGGCATCCACTTCACAATGGGGTAGCTGTCCCCAATGAAAAGGGAGTACTCTCCAAGAGTGTTCCTCGTCACCCATGTAGCATCACGGGGGTCGAACTTGGTGCCGTTCATATTGTACACGCGGCATCTCAGATCTCGACACATGGTGACGTACATAGTCAAGGTCCATGCATAATAATGGTGTGCTCAAATATGGCGGTTAGTAATACTGTGCAGCAAATAGTACTACTCCGGTATAGAGGAAGTGAAATATCCGGCTTATTATATATAGCCACTCTTGGCTAAATGGATGAGATAGTAAGACATGGAAAAACAAAAATGGTGGGAGCTAGTGGGTTCAAGTCTTCAAGGGCCTAGCTAGCTATATGCGTCCTCCAAGGTAAAAAGTGCTCCTACTAGTACTAGTAAGTAGTACAACAATGAAAGAGAAGGCGAGGTGGTTAAAAAATATAATACCAAATGGAATACCTAGGTATATGGTGATTGTTCAATCACGGTAGATTGTGTGACCATGTTGCACATCAGTGGTACCATGGGTAACGACTGCTAAGATAGTTGATCCCAAAATGCTAAAATCAGCTACAAGGTTCCAGGCTAGACCGAATCGCGGATGCAAATGCACTTCCAGGATCGGCGATCTTATTTTGATCGGGGGATGACGGGTCCCTGCAAAAGAATGGAGTACCGTTAGAGATGCAAATGATGGTTTGTGCATTCCGTTTGTAATCTCCCGCACCAGAATGGCAACCAGATGAAACAAGTCCCCTAGCTTTTCACCGCGAAGATGCGGCCTAGATGGTGCACGACATCTTTGAATGTGTAGGGGTACAAATCTGTCGTGGCCAACATGCGCCAGCCTCTGCCGTTACTGCTTCTTGCATTGATGGCAATCCTTATGTCGAACAGCGCGATGAGATAGTACTCGTCGTAGCCACGTCGCTTTGTCGGCGGGACCGCAATTGCTATCTTCTTCAATCTCATGTAGGCATCATCATATGTATTCAAGCCCAGCCAGTCCAGAAGGTCGATCCCAATGGTGGAGAAGGGGTCTACAGGAACGGTCGCACTACTGTGGATGTTGTGCAAAATGATGGTGCTATCCGGCCGGAGGTATGCAGGCTAATCTTTGTTGGCACCGACCCAAACCTATATATAGGACGATGGGCAGAAGAGAAATTACGAGATGGAAATGGAATAACTAAGTACTACATGATCAAACTCCATGATTGACCTGCTCATCGGACAAAATCCGACTACCACTCAACGTCGGCAACTCTAGCGGAGTCAACGTGCAACCATGGCCAGGGAGCAGTGGACTGTTAAGGATTGTCCCATAGAAGAACCTTCTCCTCGAGGATGCATGGAAGACAAACAAGCATGGCCCTTTCCCAAGCATGTTTAAGCACCATCTTGAAAAAGTTGGTGCTGGAAGCACCGAGTCTTGCGGCGGTGAGGACGTGGGAGCAGCGTGCAATTTCTCCCAGAGGATCATCGTCCAAGGTCTCCTAGACCCGACGAGCAGGAGAACCGTCTGGCGAATCCATGGAGCAGGGACGAACTGCCTTCTCTTCATGGGGAGGGGAACTCGCGAGGAGGAGATAAGAGCGTAGTAACCGCAGGGCCTCGTCCCTTCCAACTGTAGCTCCTCGATCATACCTTAGCGAAGGGGTGAGGCTATTATTTACTATGCACTCGTACTGTAGTACTACTTTCTCAACTAGTAGTGCGATGTACTATACTTCTTGTATAGTGCACCAGTTTTGAACTCTTGAATCTCAGGGCCAAGGAGCTATAGTTGGAAGTGGAGGGTTTTACTGTTCTCTAGAACCATCGCTATACTATCAATGGAGGGAAAGTACATCTGTGTAGTGGGTACTCTCTGTGCTCTATTCAAGCATGTAGCTGGCCTACTCATCCACTCCTCTCACGCACACACTAGCAGCCTATTTATTAGTGATGGTTACTGTGGGGGCAAAACATTTGAGTTATTTGAAACAGCGAGACTAGGCTTTTGGCTTCCAGTTGTGGAGATGTAATGGATCTCATCAAACTTTGTTAGTAGTTTCTTCTTTATGAATGAGATGAGGCAAAGCTTTTGCCTTCATTTCAACACAAAAAAATCACGTCAATAGGAATTTCTTTTATAGAGCCGATAATGGAGTGAAGTCCATGCGTGCAACGCTACAAGCTACAGAGTAGTAGAGTACTAGCACTATACGTACAGAGCCATATTGCACAGTTCCTAATGCTGCGCCAGGCTTTTCCAGCTCCTTGGGATTAATTGGGAGGCGCTAGTTTAAATATGCTACTAGCTGATGAGGAAGCTACAAGTGAGGTGCGGCTATGGCGAGCATGCGAGCCACGAGATGATGGGAAGGAAAGTCCGTTCACGTGGCTTGGCTATCCAGTGCACCCAGATTGTGGTGCGACACATCCGTTCGACTTCAAAACTCATACTACTAGTGTACAATATTGGCTCGCAGCAAAGTTACTATTAAAAAAAGACCGCTGTGCGTTCGGCCGGGATCGAACCCACAAAACAAGGTATACACTCCTGCGACCACTAGTAGTACTCGTTCGAGTACAACGCAACCTAGAATCGCCTTTTGTCGCTAGCACATTGTTCCTTACAAGAAAGCACTAATAATGCCAAGAAACCACTAATAATACCAAGAAACTACTACCACTTGCATACGTGGCAGACTTAAGATAAGACTACCTTATCAACCATTGTACATGCCCTTACCAACCAGCCCTACCAAGAAACGACTACTCTACAAAGTGCCGTTATAGGCATGTTTCAACCCATGTCGCCCCTTAAGTCAACAAATTCTATTCGACCGACAAGTTAGGTGTTATGACTTGTGGGACCTACATGTCAGTCTGCACAAAAATGCCGGAGTGACCTCCTACCTCCAGCCCGTCCACCTAGTCATCCTCGGCCATGGGACATAGCTATCGCCGCCGGTAGAAGGAGAGGTCAAAACCGTCTGCGGTGCGGAGCCCATTTTGCGGCAGCCCAGATGCCAGCTCCGTCGGCGCTCGCGACCGCTATCTCAGTCTGCACACACCCTGCTGGATGCATCCAGCTGCTTGTCTGTAAGGTTTGCTTGCTAGATTGGCATGCTAGTGCAGTGGCTTGCTCGAGCGCTTCGCGCTAAGGCCAGCCATCTAGATTGTGCAAAGGCCAGCGCAACGACTAGCTCGCATGTGAGTCACGCTCGAGCCAGCCTACCAACCCATGCAGAGGCCAGCGCGGCATCCGGCCCGTCCGGCGGAGATGTGGCCAACTTGCTCATCATAGGCGCCACCGACGAACACGCATCAGTACTGTTTGAAGTAATGTTTAGGAAAAATAATGATTTGAGGGGGAATAACAGGATAGAAGATCATATGTGGGTCCCTCGTGTCAACTTTCAAACAAAATGTGTTGGTTTAACTTGCCTCCTCAGCACAGACGTGTGGTCCAACCCAGTCATAAACGGGTTCAAACGAGCCTAATCGGCACTAGGTAGTAGTTTTTTGGCGCGGATTAAGAAATTTTGGGTATGTTTTTGCTATTTTTTGTACAATAGTTTCTTCCTAGGGCTAGTTGAAAGCTTTTAGTTTTTTGTTAAATACTCTACATACTGTAAGTAGGAGTGATAGTTAAGCTTTGGAAGCCAATAAGCAAGGCTAGTTACATAGTGCCTATGTGTACGTGATTGAAACTAAATATCAACCATGAGTGACTAATATCTTGATGGAAAACTCGAAACTATGGAAATACTAGCATTTTTTGCATGGTTGGAAATACTAGCAATGTTCACGTGCATTGCAACGGATCATAATTAGAATAATACTCATTCACAAACTTGATACAAAACACTCTAATTTTGATACACATATAGCAAGATGCCCGTGCGTTGCACGTAAAAATCAAAATGCATTTGTGTGAGTAGTTTATCTTGTGAGAGAAAAGGATGAACGAGGGAAGGCCTTATTTGCAAATGTGGAGAGGTGTGAGGGTACCTTTTTGCGAAATTGCCATAGTTTCCCTCCTATCCATCAGATATAAATCGGACATCCTATATTGCAGGATGGCGGGCATACCATCATCACCTACTCTGTGTTTATAAGAGTGTAGATATCACTGGAGATATATTATGTTTAAATCAGAATATATTCCTTCGGATGTTTTGGTGAGGCGAGGGAGGGATGTGGTTGGTTTTAAGATACTAATTATGGGTTTTTCTGCAAATTGGTAGAGAAGTGGGATGTTGGTGAGAAAAGGCAACAACTTACCTCACAACCGTTAAATGTAGATCTAATGGTCAGAAATGATGGATGGCAGGCACACCATCATCAACAAATTAGTCTTCCGTAGGAGTACTAGCAAGATGTCTGTGCATTGCACGGAACATCAAGATGCATTTTTTTAATAAAACACTTGTTGTGATTGACCAATGCGGGAGTAATCCCATGTGTAAAAACTAATTATATCTCGAGAAAGAGGAGATAAGGTGAAGAGGAGTGGGGCCTGGTGGTGATTGGTGGTCGGACTGAGCGGAGGCATGGGGATGGACGAGGCTGGCAGCGACCACCATGCCAGTTTGTTCCAGAGGCTTCCTTTTTTAGTTGCTCAACAATGAGGTTGTTGGAGATAAGGATGAATGAGGGAAGGCCTTGTCAGCAAATGTGGAGAGAGGTGCGGGTTGATAACCCACAAGTATAGGGGATCGCAACAGTTTTTGAGGGTAGAGTATTCAACCCAAATTTATTGATTCGACACAAGGGAATCCAAAGAATATTCTCAAGTATTAGCAGGTGAGTTGTCAATTCAACCACACCTAGATAACTTAGTATCTGCAGCAAAGTATTTAGTAGCAAAGTAGTATGGAAGTAACGGTAATGGTAGCAAAAGTAACAGTAGCAGTTTTGTAGTAATGGTAACAACAACAACGGTAAAGTAACTAAGCAAAGAGCAATATGTGAAAAGCTCGTAGGCATCGTATCGGTGATGGATAATTATGTCAGATGCGATTCCTCATGTAATAGTTATAACATAGGGTGACACAGAACTAGCTCCAGTTCATGGATGTAATGTCGGCATGTATTCCGAACATAGTCATACGTGCTTTTGGAAAACAACTTGCATGACATCTTTGTCCTACCCTCCTGTGGCAGCGGGGTCCTATTGGAATCTAAGGGATATTAAGGCCTCCTTTCAATAGAGTACCAGACCAAAGCATTAACACTTAGTGAATACATGAAGTCCTCAAACTACAGTCATCACCGGTAAGTATCCCGATTATTGTCACTTCGGGGTTAACAGATCATAACACATAATAGGTGACTGTAGACATGCAAGATAGGATCAAGAACTCACATATATTCATGAAAACATAATAGGTTCAGATCTGAAATCATGGCACTCAGGCCCTAGTGACAAGCATTAAGCATAGCAATGTCATAGCAACATCAATCTTAGAACATAGTGGATACTAGGGATCAAACCCAAACAAAACCAACTCGATTACATGGTAAATCTCATCCAACCCATCACCGTCCAGCAAGCCTACGATGGAATTACTCACTCACTATGGTGAGCATCATGAAATTGGTGATGGAGGATGGTTGATGATGACGACGGCGACGGATTCCCCTCTCCGGAGCCCCAAACGGACTCCAGATTAGCCCTCTCGAGAGAGTTTAGGGCTTCGCGGCGGCTCTGTATCATAAAACGTGATGAATCTTTCTCTCTTTTTTTTTCCTCCCTGGACGTGAATATATGGAGTTGGAGTTGAGGTCGGTGGAGCTTTAGGGGGCTCACGAGGCAGGGGGCGCACCCCCACCCTCGTGGACAAGGTGTGGGCCCTCTAACGTTGATTCTTTCGCCAATGTTATTTACTAAATCCAAAAATATGCTCCGTGGGTTTCAGGTTATTCCGAGAACTTTTATTTCTGCACAAAAATAACAGCACGGCAGTTCTGCTGAAAACAACGTCAGTCCGGGTTAGTTCCATTCAAATCATGCAAGTCAAAGTCCAAAATAAGGGCAAAAGTGTTTGGAAAAGTAGATACGACGGAGATGTATCATGGGTATCTTTTAGTTTAATTTCTATCCGTGAGTTATAGATCGGACAGTCTGTATTGCAAGATGGCACGCGTACCATCATCACCAACTCGTTTTTTTCATAAGAGAAGAAATATAAGCATGGAGATACAAACATATTATCGATACTTGTTTCCATAAACTAGCATCTACATTCTATTCAACGTCTCACATGTGGGGCCTTAGCACAATGACTTCTCGACTGTGTATAACAATGGTTTTTGTCGTCGTTGATAAGGTGGTGGTGACGGCTGCGTGCTTTCGGCTTGCTCTAATCCTAGTAGTCATACTAGGTGGTCTACGCACATGTAGATTTATTATTTTTCACGTCTCGTGTTCGCCGTACTGCCACGACTGTTGATGAATAGACGGTAAGTTATTCACGGGGGAACCCTTATTGAGCGTGTTTGCGAGAGACAGAGAGAGACAGTGTGCATGTGTGATATGTGTAGAGACTGAGGCAATGATAAGAGATTCTTTGTGTCTATGTGTGTGGAGGACGATAGAGAGAGACATGTACATGGGGCTTTGTGTTGTGTAACATGGAGACACATAGACATAATCAGAGAGTGAGTGTGTGAGATACAAATGTGGACATGCAATTCATATCTAGGGGGAGAATCTTCATCATCACTTTCATCAATATTATCACTTTCAATAATTTCATTCTCTCTAGCCCTAGCAAGTTGTTCATCAAGAAATTCACCTAACGGCACAGTAGTATCAACCATAGAAGTAGTTTCATCATAAGTACCATGCATAGCAGAAGTGGCATCATCAATAACATGCAACATATCAGAATTAATAGCAGAAGCAGGTTTAGTTGTTGCAAGCTTACTCAAAACAGAAGGAGAATCAAGTGCAGAGCTAGATGGCAGTTCCTTACTTCCCCTCATAGTTGAGGGATAAATCTTAGTTCTTTCATCTTTCAAGTTCCTCATAGTGATCAGCAGATATAAATCCCAAGTGACTCAAAGAATAGAGCTATGCTCCCCAGCAACGGCGCTAGAAAATAGTCTTGATAACCCACAAGTATAGGGGATCGCAACAGTTTTCGAGGGTAGAGTATTCAACCCAAATTTATTGATTCGACAAAAGGGGAGCCAAAGAATATTCTCAAGTATTAGTAGTTGAGTTGTCAATTCAACCACACCTGGATAACTTAGTATCTGCAGAAAAGTATTTAGTAGCAAAGTAGTTTGGAAGTAACGGTAACGGTAGCAAAAGTAACAGTAGCAGTTTTGTAGTAATGGTAACAGCAGCAACGGTAAAGTAAGTAAGCAAAGAGCAATATATGAAAAGCTTGTAGCCATTGGATCAGTGATGGATAATTATGTCGGATGTGATTCCTCATGTAATAGTTATAACATAGGGTGACACAGAACTAGCTCCAGTTCATCGATGTAATATAGGCATGAATTCCGAATATAGTCATACGTGCTTATGGAAAAAAACTTGCATGACATCTTTTGTCCTACCCTCCCATGGAAGCAGGGTCCTATTGGAAACTAAGGGATATTAAGGCCTCCTTTTAATAGAGTACCGGACCAAAGCATTAACACTTAGTGAATACATGAACTCCTCAAACTACGGTCATAACCGGCAAGTATCCCGATTATTTTCACTTCAGGGTTAACGGATCATAACACATAATAGGTGACTATAGACTTGCAATATAGGATCAAGAACTCACATATATTCATGAAAACATAATACGTTCAGATCTGAAATCATGCCACTCGGGCCCTAGTGACAAGCATTAAGCGTAGCGAAGTCATAGCAACATCAATCTCAGAACATAGTGGATACTAGGGATCAAACCCAAACAAAACTAACTCGATCACATGGTAAATCTCATCCAACTCATCACCATCCAGCAAGCCTACGATGGAATTACTCACGCATGGTGGTGAGCATCATGAAATTGGTGATGGAGGATGGTTGATGATGACGACGGCGACGGATTCCCCTCTCTGGAGCCCCGAACGGACTCCAGATCAGCCCTCCCGAGAGAGTTTAGGGCTTGGCGGTGGCTCCGTATCGTAAAATGCGATGAATCTTTCTCTCATTTTTTCACCCCGAACGTGAATATAACGAGTTGGAGTTGAGGTCGGTGGAGCTTCAGGGGGCCCACGAGGTAGGGGGCACGCCCTGGGGGGGGGGGTGGCGCCCCCACCCTCGTGGACAGGGTGTGGGCCCCTTGACGTTGATTCTTTCACCAATATTTTTATTAAATCCAAAAAGTTGCTCCGTGGATTTTCAAGTCATTCCGAGAAATTTTATTTATGCACAAAAATAATACCATGGCAGTTCTGCTGAAAACAGCATCAGTCCGGGTTAGTTCCATCCAAATCATGCAAGTTAGAGTCCAAAACAAGGGCAAAAGTGTTTGGAAAAGTAGATACGATGGAGACGTCTCAACTCCCCCAAGCTTAAACCTTTGCTTGTCCTCAAGCAATTCAGTTGACAAACTAAAAGTGATAAAGAAAAACTATTACAAACTCTGTTTGCTCTTGTTGTTGCAAATATGTAAAGCCAGCATTCAAGTTTTCAGCAAAGATTATGAACTAACCATATTCAGGATAACACTTAGGTCTCATGTTTACTCATATCAATGGCATAATCAACTAGCGAGCAATAATAATAAATCTCGGATGACAACACTTCCTCAAAACAATCATAATATGATATAACAAGATGGTGTCTCGCTAGCCCTTTCTGAGACTGCAAAACATAAATGTAGAGCACCTCTGAAGATCAAGGACTGACTAAACATTGTAATTCATGGTAAAAGAGGTCCATTCATAGTCATACCCAATATACATTAATAGTAATGCATGCAAATGATAGCGGTGCTCTCCAGCGCGTGCTTTTTAATAAGAGGGTGATGACTCAACATAAAAGTAAATAGATAGGCCCTTCGTAGAGGGAAGCAGGGATTTGTAGAGGTGCCAGAGATCAATTTTGAAATAGAAATAAATAATATTTTGAGCGGCGTGCTTTCACTGTCAACATAACAACCAAGAGATCTCGATATCTTCCATGCTACACACATTATAGGCGGTTCCCAAACAGAATGGTAAAGTTTATACTCCCCCTCCACCAACAATCATGAATCCATGGCTTGCCCGAAACAACGGGTGCCTCCAACTAACAGCAATCCTGGGGGAGTTTTGTTTGCGATAATTTTGATTTGATTTGAGCATGGGAGTGGGCATCCCGGTGACCAGCCATTTTCTCACGAGTCAGGAGCGGAGTCCACTCCTCTCGAGAATAACCCGCCTAACATGGAAGATATAGACAGCCCTAGTTCATACATGAGCTGTTCGAGCATGCAAAACAAAATTTCATTTGAAGGTTTAGAGTTTGGCACATACAAATTTACTTGGAACGGCAGGTAGATACCGCATATAGGAAGGTATGGTGGACTCATATGGTATAACTTTGGGGTTTATGGAAGTGGATGCACAAGCAGTATTCCTGCTTAGTACAAGTGGAGACTGGGAAGCGACCAACTAGAGAGCGACAACAGTCATGAACATGCATTAAAATTAATCAACGCTAAGTGCAAGCACGAGTAGGATATAATCCACCAGGAACATAAATATCGTGAAGGCTATGTTGATTTTATCTCAAGTACATGTCTGAACATGTGCCAAGTCAAGTCACTCGAATCATTCAAAGGAGGATACCACCCTATCATACCACATCACAACCATTTTAAAAGCATGTTGGCACGCAAGGTAAACCATTATAAACTCCTAGCTAGTTAAGCATGGCATAAGCAACTATAATCTCTAATTGTCATTGCAAACATTTTTATTCATAATAAGCTGAATTAGAAACGATGAACTAATCATATTTACAAAAATAAGATAGGTCGAGTTTATACCATCTTCTCTCATCTCAATTAGTCCATCATATATCGTCATTATTGCCTTTCACTTGCACGACCAAACGATGTGTATAATAATAATAGTGCATGTGCATTGGACTAAGCTGGAATCTTCAAGCATTCAATTCAAGGGAGAAGACAAGGTAATATGGGCTCTTGGTTAAATCAACAATAATGCATATGAGAGCCATTGAATATGTTCATCACGGTCTTCTCCTCTCGACCCCAAAGGAAAGAAAAGAAATAAAACTATTTACACGGGAAAGCTCCCAACAAGAAAAAGAAGAACGAGAAATATTTTTGGGTTTTCTTTTAATATTACTACTAAAGGCATGGAAAGTAAACTAGCTAAAAGCTATATCTATTTTTTTAGTTTTTCTTAAGGTTATTCAAACACACAAGAAGAAAGCGAGAAAAACAAAATAAACTAGCATGGATAGTACAATAAAAAAGTATGAGCACCAACTACTAGAATGAGTGTGCAAACATAAATGTAATGTCGGTGAGAAATACGTACTCCCCCAAGCTTAGGATTTGGCCTAAGTTAGTCTATGCCCATGGATTATAGATACTCTCTCCGGTGTACTGAGGAGTGTCATCTGAGTGCCACTGGCTGGTGATCTCCTCCGGATCCCACCGATAAAAGGACCGTCAATAAGGGTCAAGTGGTGGTTCTGGCTCAGGCTCTGGAGCTGGTGACTGGCTCTGGTATGCGTGAACGGCCTCCCGGAAGATGAGGCACGTGCCTGTAGATAAGTCGAACAAAGAGGGTGCAGGCAAGATAATAGTCTCACTTTGAGTTTTATGAAATCTCAAATTATATTTAAGCATCTTCTCATCATTTTCAACAATAAACTCATGTGCGACCATACTCTTATAATCCAGAAAGGTAGGGGGCAGCAGCTTCTCCTCTTTCTCATAATGCCTAATAGGTATCCTAAAGTGTTTATCAAGGCGTGAAGCATAGATGCACTACAAAAAAAAGACACATCCGTGACATTTTGGGCCAAACAATTTTTTTTTCTGTCATACATATGACACTTCTATGATGATAATTGTGACAAAACCCGGTATCATCATAGATGTGGTGGGCTCCTACTTCTATGACAGAAAATGGGCTTTTCATCCTGGGTGTGCCGGGGACGCAGCTGCATGACATTCTTTGGGCCGTCCATGACGAAAAAAACCGTGGTAGAAGCAAGGGGGAGGAAAATTTCGGGGAGTTGCCAGTTACGGTGGGAGGTCGGGGCGGAGCGATGCGCGTTTCTCTCATACACGTACACGCGTGTGTGCGAGGCGTTGGCTCTAACTGAACCCGAGCGATTGCATTGCAGGCTATGCGTTACTGAACCCGAGCGATCGATCGATGGCTGTTAAATGAACCCAATGGAGCGATTCCTTCGCTACTGCTGCTAACTGAAGCCGATCGATGCTGCCTCTGGGATGAATAGTGAGCATTGCGGGGGTAGGGGGGTTGGATGAACAGTGAGCGGTGGCGTTGCCTCTGGATGAACAGGAACCCGTGGTGTGGAGGGCTGGATGAACAGTAGACGGTGGAGGGGTGGCCGTGGAGGGGTGGTTGAACAGGACCCCGTGGTGTGGAGGGCTGGATGAACAAAAGACGGTGGATGGGTGCCCATGGAGGGGTGGTTGAACAGTAGCCGGTGGAGTAGTGCGCGGTGGAGGCTGGATGAACAGTAGCCCGTGGAGGCTGGAGGAGGTTGACGGTAGCCCGTGGAGGCTGGAGGAGGTCGACGGTGGAGATGAACAATATCCCGTGGAGTCCCGTTTTGCGGTACGCCACACCCCTCCTGATGAACAGGACCCCCGTTTCAACCGTAGGAGGTCCGTTTCCTCCGTTTTGCGGTACACCACACCCCTCCCGATCAACTGGACCCCCGTTTCGACCGTAGGAGGTCCGTTTCCTCTGTTTTGCGGTACAAGACACCCCTCTCAATCAACAGGATCCCCGTTTCGACCATAGGAGGTTCGTTTCCTCTGTTTTGCGGTACGCCACACCCCTCTCGATCAATAGGACCCCGTTCCGAACGTGGCCGGTCGAACACAAGGCCGTTTCCTCCGTTCTGCGGTACGTCAGGCCTCGTTTCCATCGCCTGTTCCGTCCAAGCCGGTTGGTTCCCACACGTTCCGTTGCCTCCCGATGAACACGACGCATTCCGTTGCCTCCCCATGAACACGACGCATTCCGTTGCCTCCCCATGAACACGACGATGACGCTGTTTCTCCGTTCCGACCCAGCCATGTACGTATGCGCGAGTAGGCATTCGAGACCCTGCCCGTATGTACGTACATGGCCGTATTTTCTTTCTTGCACCCTCGCCGCTGTACGTACGTGAACATGCTACGTGCGCGCCTCTACATTGACATGTGCGCGCCTCTACTACGACACGTGCGGGCCTCTACATCGACCAGTATGTACGTACACTTTCGCAACCAGAATGACAACGCTACGTATGCTTCGACTAGGTGGGTCCCAACTGCTAGGCACTTCCTTGCCTGCAAAGATGTAGCTGGTGGGTCCCAGCAGTCAGGGGGCGAATCGTTTTTGTTTTTTTTGCCCGGACGCACTTCCTTGCGTGCGAAGATGTAGCTGGTGGGTCCCAGCAGTCAGGGGGGAAACGTTTTTTCGCGAAATACTGGTGGCCCGTCCGGTGAGTCCCTGCTGTTAGGTGGAGGAATAATTATTTTGCACGTAATAAGGAGGCACTTCCTTGAGGCCTCCATGGACCCAGCTGTCAGCCTCTCCACGCACAGTACTCTTATGATGGAAGTCAGCCGTTGACCACATTGACCACGCTGCGCCGAGAGCACCACGGGGGTGGATGACGGCGAGGCCTAGGAAGGGGACGACGCGGAGCCGGGGAAGACACAACAGTGGATGCCCACGCGAAGAGGAGTACGAGGGTGAGGCTGCTGTCGCTACAGAATAACAGGGGGTGTGGGTGAGTAGAGGGATGGCCTGACCAGCGGTGGGAGTAGTAGGGGGCGGTGAGGCCTCCGCCGCATCGCAGCCGGCAACAGGAGGCAGGAGCAAAAGGCACGACCGGCGCTGGTTTGGGCGGCTGGAGCAAGAAGACCAGAGGTTGAAGAGGCACTACGGCCGTTGGATGGACATCGTAAGGTCACTAGATCTAGAATGGTGCATATTATTGACTAAGTTGACAAAGCCCTCCATCCCCGTCAACTTAGTTGGCCCACAAGTCAGCCTGCCACTATACTGGGTCCCAACTAACAGGCGGAGTATTCATTCTTTTGTGCGTAATAAGGAGGCACTTCCTTGCGTGCGAAGATATAGCTGGTGGGTCCGAGCTGTCAGCGGCGGTAATGTTTTTTTCGCGAAATACAGAGGCCCTTTTGGTGGGTCCCTGATGTCAGGTGGAGGAATCATTATTTTGCGCGTAATAAGGAGACATTTCCTTGCGTGCGGCCGTGAACCCGTGCTATCGGCCTCTCCACATACAGTCCTCTTCAGATGCATGTCGGTCATTGACCACGTTGACCAGGCTGCGCCGAGAGCACCAGGACAGTGGACGACGGCGAGGCCTAGGAAAGGAACAACACGGAGGCAGGGAAGACTCGGCAGTTGTTTCCCACGCGGAGGGGAGTATGACTGTACGAGGGTTTACTGGTTCGTCTGTCGTCACCGGAGAATAACAACAGGTGTGGGTGATTAGAGGGATGGCTAGGCCAGCGATGGGAGTACGATGGGGCAGTGAGGCCTGCGCGGCAGCAGAGCCGGCCGCGGGGAGGAGGGAGCAGGCAGTCCCGCCGGTACTTGTTTGAGCGGCTGGAGCAGGAAGAGCAGAGATTGAAGAAGCACGACGGCCGTTGGATCGACATCCAACAGTCACTGCTTGTGCGTCAACCTTTTTTTAGGAAAGCCTCAAATCTGTGGAAAATAGCATACATCCCATCTGCCATTATATCTAATAATTTACAGCCCATTTGCTAATTCTTAAGGTTTTTTTTGGAGCCCATATTCTTTTTGTTAGCATTACAACCCATATTGTGGCCACGGTTAAAAAATTACACGAAATTTTGCAACTGTTTTTAATCCCGAAATTTCGACTCACATTCAAACTAGTTTTAAAAATAAATGTATATCAATATAAAATCCAACAAATTCTCCATGCAAAGAAATTAATGTAATTTAAAATCTCGAAATGAAAAAAAGATATTTGAAACTAATTGCCGGTTTGATGTGTTTTAAAAATGTACAACCCATTTCTCATTACTGATAGGCCATTTTCTCGGCCAGCCGAATGAAGCTCTCCTCATCTCGAAAGATTTGCAGCCCAATAGGCCTGACAAAGCGACTTACTTGGCAAATCACAAAAAAACTGGGTTGTCGCCTTGGACCCAGCTGTCAGCCTCTCCACGTACAGTACTATTCCAATGGAAGTCGGTCGTTGACCATATTGACCACGCCGCGCCGAGAGAACCAAGGCGGTGGACGATGGCGAGGCCTAGGAAGAGGACGACGTGGAGCCGGGGAAGACGCGGCAGTGGATGCCCACGCGGAGAGGAGTACGAGGGTTCACTGGTTCGGCTGCGGCGTGAGGCTGCTGTCGCCGCAGAATAACAGTGGGTGTGGGTGAGTAGAGGGATACCCTGGGCCAGCGGTGGGAGTAGTAGGGGGCAGTGAGGCCTTCGCGGCATCACAGCCGGCCACGACAGGCAGGAGCACGCGGCGCGACCGGTGCTGCTTTGGGCGGCTGGAGCAAGAAGACCAGAGGTTGAAGAAGCACTATGGTCGTTGGATGGACATCATACGGTCACTGGAGCTAGAATCGTTCATATTGACTAAGTTGACAAAGCCCGCCGTCCTCGTCAACTTAGTAGGCCCACAAGTGAGCCACCCACTATGGTGGGTCCCAGCTAGCAGGGGGTATTCATTTTTTGGTGCGTAATAAGGATGCATGTCGGTTGTTGACCATGTTGACCAGGCCGCGCCGAGAGCACCAGGGCGGTGGACAAACGGCGAGGCCTAGGAAGGGAACGACACGGAGGCAGGGAAGACTCGGCAGTTGTTTCCCACATGGAGGGGAGTACGACTGTACAAGGGTTTACTGGTTCGTCTGCCGTCGCCGAAGAACAACAGCAGGTGTGGGTGAGTAGAGGGATGGCTAGGCCAGCGATGGGAGTACGGTGGGGCGGTGAGGCCTGCGCGGCAGCAGAGCCGGCCGCGAGGAGGAGGGAGCAGGCAGTCCCGCCGGCGCTTGTTTGAGCAGCTGGAGCAGGAAGAGCAGAGATTGAAGAAGCACGACGGTCGTTGGATGGACATCTGACAGTCACTGGATCTAGAATCGTTCATATTGACTAAGTTGACAAAGCCCTCCGTCCCCGTCAACTTAGTATGCCCATAAGTCAGCCTCCCACCATTGTGGGTCCCAGCTAGCAGGCGGAGTATTCATTTTTCTGTGCGTCATAAGGAGGCACTTCCGGTGGGTCCGAGCTGACAGCGGGGGGAACGTTTTTTTCGCTGGTTTGGGCGGCTGGGGCAGGAAGATCAGAGAGTGAAGAAGCATGATTGCCGTTAGATTGACATCTAACAGTCTAACGCTAGTAGAGTCGATTGTTGACTAAGTTTCTTTTTTGGGAAACCTTGTGTATGCATGAACTTGGTAGGCCCACAAGTCAGCCTCCAAATCTTTGGCAGACAACATAAAGCCCATTTGCTATTTGTTATAATTTGCAGCCCATTTGCTAATTCTTAAGTAATTTATTACAGCCCATTTTCTGCCCTGGACCACGGTCAAAAAGTTCAACCTTATTTTGCATATTTCGGTGGAGTCCGAACTGTTGTAATCCTGAAATGATAAATATTTTTTTAAGAACTTATTGATTTGCCAAAAAATCGTTTTGTTTTTGTGAGCAAATAAGACGTGGGACAATTGAGTTGGTTTAAGGGAAAACTAGTGGTAAAAAAATCAGTGCTGGGTGGGAAAAACAACAAAAATAAGGATGTAAATATGAAAAGGGAATTTCATGTATTTTCAATATAATGATACGTGTATATGAACTAGTAAAACTATAGGTAGAGATTAGAAAACGGATGTAGGACATGCATTTCAAGAGGAAGATAGAACTGGGCTGTGTGTTTGATTCAGTAAAAAAACTGCCTGCGGATGTTGTAAGACAAAATATAACTAACGCTGGTGGGCCAGAGGCCAGTAGATACATGCTGGATCTTTGTGCCCCGTTTTCGTCATGGGCTGGGCCTGTTAAAAACAAAACCAACCCTGGGCAGTCTGCAGCCCAGTTGAAACTTGCTCGACCTGAAAAAACAATATACGTGCTCAATAAACGAGAGAATTCTGCAAGTACAGACTTATAACTGGGATGCAGCATGGATATTGTTTTTTTATCGTGATAATAAGTGCATGCACTTGTTTCGAAAAAATTGGAGAACTGGGAATTCAAACAGCGGGTGCTTATGCTATCCATCAAATAAAAATCAGGTGCCTGAAAATTCATTTCAAAACAAATGATTCAGCTTTATATCCACGCCGACCCTCGGCATGATGGTTGGAAGCAAATGCAAGTTCATACCAAAAGATCGTTAACAACAATACCAACTTGTGGACGACAAGGTAGTACAACTACCAATACCTAACTAACTTATAATCCTTTTACACCTGGCCCTAGTGTTCGTCTGGTAGAAAATCTTGCAAAGGACCAGTTCCCGCTCCTTCTCTTGCTCCAGGTCCCCGAGGTGGTACTGGTGCATCACCCAATTGGTCCTCTGCTGGTCGAAGTTCTTGTTGGTGTGCAGCACCAGAACCTTTTTTGCTGCCCATCTGCCGGCCGTTGACCATCACCGGCAAGGTATTGCCGGTCTTGTGCCACATCGCGTGCATGCCACACTCCGACTGTATCTTGCGACGCGTCCACGTGCCCCTTTTGAACGCCCTGGAATTGCACTGGAAGAATTGCTTCCTTAGGCCACTCAGTGTGATACCTGTAGTATTGTGGAATACAGGTTTTAGTGTACGTTGTTGGCATTTTCATAACATCTTTGGCATGTTGCAGTCACTTGTTTCACTTTTTATTAACTGTCAAATTGTAATTGCTTCACCAGGTCTGCGTCTAAAAAGAAAAATAGAGCTATAAACAAAAGAATATGTTTGTGCAAGTAGACGGCCGATCGCTGTCTTACCAAGAAGTTTCTCAGGTTGGGTGTAGCATATGTTGTGCTCGCTGTCGATGGTTGGTATGAACAAATCGATGAGAGACTGAAATCTCGCGCTGTCAGCACTCACTTTGGCCTCAAGGTGCTCGATCAGCTCTTGATCCGTGGGATCGAACTTGACGCCAGCCGGCAGCACCGGCCAATCCTTCTTCGACTTGCATCGGTAATTCTAGTTATATGGTACTCAATGTATGATCAATCGACTGTTTTAAGTGAATGATGAAAGATTTCGACAGATAAGTGGTACTCCAAATCTGAAGTCCAAAATACCCGAACATGCCGCCGGGATTCTTGTGTCACCTCACGCGCAGCGTGTTGTCACGTCAATTCAATGTGTGGACATGATGAATAATTTGACCGACGTATACTAGTACTGCTACTGTACTACTTACTAGTCGTATTTAGTGTTACAATTTATACATAGGTTTAACTAACAAGTACGCACTTGAAGCCTAACTGATATATATATATATGGCTTCTACACAACATCTCCATCATCATTATCAGTACATCCTACGCAGGTGAGTTAGGATGCACTTGATCCCAGGAAGGTATCTATCCTTCAAACCAGAGGAGTGCTTCAAACTAACAACAGTACATAATATCCAACAAAAGAGGGTCGTGCTACAGCAGCAGAATGCATGGCTCAGTCTAGATATCAGCACGAATCAAGTTGTGCATATTTGCTTTTGGCATGAACCACATCGCCGCATGTCGGGTTTGCAAAAGCCATCCATTGCATGGAAGCTTGATGCCTTTCACACACTGAAGATTACCTGGCAACAAGCTATCTCGGCGAATCTCTGGATATGGTGATTCATGAAACCCATGGTATGATGTGTAAACACAGCCCCCCTCGCGAATGGAAGTTGCATAGCACAGTAATCATCACTGGTGATATGATCGATGATTGGTTGGATGATTGGATAATTGAGCCCGAGGAACAAGGAGTGGTTGCCGAGGCTGTAAACCCGCCTCCAGTTGAATACGACTGGCCCAACGGAGCTGGGATCTTTCTCGAACACAAAGCAGCCATAGCCATCAATGTCACGAACGCCCCACGCATTGTACTGCTGTGGTTTGATGTAATGGTTTGGTCAATTTGGTACGTGCGAATGAGCATCAAATGACCGCTGTCAGCTGAACGAGCGATAAACCACCACCCATCGGCTGGTATGATTCCAGGTCCTGGAATCATGAAGGCTAGCGCATTTGCGTCTACTGAAACAATTCAAATTGGAGACCAAAACGACAAAAATAAACAATCATGTTTAGAGTATGTGTGGAATTAAGATTATCATAAGAGTGACACATATCATAGACAGAGAATTGCAATGCCGTGGTCATAATCATACCCCATGTTTAAAAAATAAGCCAATGGCTTTCATATTCTAGCAACATGTCATGGTTCAAACATCATGTAACAATGAGAGGAAAACAGCTATGACAGCGCCTACTCATATTCTACCATAGCACTTACTACTACTGTTCTCATATCAACTCTAAGCAATAACACGCGTTGTTATAAAAATCTTGTAAACGAGAGTAACATATAGCAATCATGATGTCATGCTCATAATATGTATTCTAACAATCATTAGATGCCAATTGTTCTCATATCAACTCTAACAATAACATGTGTGGTCATAAAAATC
The DNA here is from genome assembly GCF_002162155.2 of Triticum dicoccoides. Taxonomy (NCBI): domain Eukaryota; kingdom Viridiplantae; phylum Streptophyta; class Magnoliopsida; order Poales; family Poaceae; genus Triticum; species Triticum dicoccoides. Next base: position 308,374,453 of record NC_041381.1, read on the forward strand.
TAGGAAATGAGAGGAACATATAGCAATGATGTGGTTATAGACATGCTATGCATTCTAAATTTGTAACAAATGAACAGGCAGTCGTATTCATAAGGTAAAGATGAGATGAGATAGAAAAATTACACGATGATAGATTTCACCAGTATAGGCAGCCAATCCTTGCGTCGACCGCGTAAACGATGCCATCGTGCACTATAGCATCAGACAGAAATGTTGCCTCAACACGATTGATGATGAGCCATAACCATGTATGGCGACTGGATTCCAGATAGACTAATCCCATGTTCAACAAGGCAATGAGCTTGTAATCCATGTAGTCTTCTGATGGTGTGGGCACTTCGCAGATTACAACTTTCTGCAAACATAGGTCGAGCCAAAAGCTTGACGCGTCTCGTGCATAGTAGGCAGGAGTGTCCGGAGGGCCGCGAGGCTCGATGTCGGTGGTATCCAACGATGGAAGGGTGATCTCTCGCTGGGTGTAGATATCCACAAGACGCCACGGACTACCGGTGTGGTGGATGAGGACGATCCAGTTGGCCTTCATGCCCGCCCAGTAGTGGCCGCGCATGAAGGACAGGTGGACGGGTAGTGGTAGCATTTCGAGGGGCACCACGGCAACCTCCGTAGGATCGTCAAGTCGGTGTCTGGGCCACCTGCGAGAATCAGGCATCAGCAAGCAGGGTGTCTTGAAAAGAGTCGGCCAGTTGCAAACGAGTAGACGGTACAAAGACACCGAGCATGCCGCCAGACGGACGGTGCTGAGTAGGTCCAGACGACTACAGATCTGCTCCAAGAGAACATCGGGGAGGGAATTCCAATCGCGACTCTGCGTGTCAGTCAGTTCTACCATTGGGGTTTTTGGTGCATACGAGCCAGCGGGGAAGTGGATTCGGGCGGGCGAGTGAAGAAGCTTCTCCTCGTGTGGTCGAGTAGTGAGCGGGGGGATATGGTACGCGCGAGCTACCAAGGAAGATGGTGCGGGCGAGCGAGCAGTGAGCAGGGTTAAATGGTGTGCGGCCGACGATGGGGAAGAGAGGAGGAAGAAGAAGAGAGGAGGAAGAAGAGTGGAAGATGGGGAAGAAAGTGCATTAAATCTCAATTCTACTAGTACTACTACCAGGATATACCGTCCTTCGGAGTGTAAATAGTTACACTGATGACATGTGGGTCTACCACAAGAGGGCCCATATGTCAGTTAATGGAGGACAGAGGTGCGTAGGCGTATTTGCGGAAGCGTGCTCTACTGGCAAGCATGATGGCAGTACTGGGTAAGGCTGATTTAGTAACAACAACAGCTGGTTCAGCTTATTAATTATGTGTCGCATCTGCTGCAGCGTGTATTGTCACTTCACTGCGAAGACTAGTTGAATAGTTCTCCCTGACCGAGATGGGGAATAATGGATTGCGAGGACTTCCTTTCTACGGTATCCCTATGCCTCTACGCTCACTTCACTCATTTTGCTCCGTACCTAGTCACTTGTTGAAATCTGTAGAAATACAAATACTCCGTATTTGGGAACAGAGGGAGGCTTTTACTCCGTATTATTTGGGAACAGAGGGAGTATCAACATATGGAGGGAACAGAGGAAGCTTGAAATATGAACATGTCAATGGCAGGGAGTAAGCCCCATGTATGCATGCATGCAACATGCAACACTCACACGTAAACATGGACGCACGCAACACTCACGCACCCATGTGGCACACAGCACACGACGCAACACACACAACTCACGCTCAAGTGCTCAACCTACTCCCTACGTCCATGAAAGACTATCCATTTAGAGATTTACACATTGACCAGGGCATAATTAACGCCCAAAAGTAGCAGACTTACGTGTGCATGCGACCATTGAGATAAGAAGATTAATTGAAGGCCGTTGCATGCTGTAATTAAGGATAAACATATAGCCTATACCTACAGCACAAGTTGTTGCATTAGTCAATCAATATCAATTTAGATTAAAGGCTAAATACATTGGAAGTGTAGATGTACATTATGTACCACACTCTTTGTTTTGTAGTCGATGTACACTCTTTGTTGGAAGACCGAGGGAGGACACGTGCATGCACTCACATACACAGCCAGGGCGGTTCGCGTGGAAGGGTTGGACTCATGTCGCGCCTGCGTAAAGTTTTGTTTAACTGATTTCTTTGCTCTGCCAACTGACAGGTGGGACCCAGAAACCAGGTGACAATTTAACCAGTCAACAAAGTGCCACATCGACTATGTGGCCGGTCAGTAGGGTGCAATACGGTGCTCTACGATGAGCTAGTGATCGTATAATCGCCACAAAACTATATATAGTGACCGTAAAGAGCGTATTGTTACATACGTTGACCGCCAGTGTATTTTTCTTGTTTCAAATTAAGCCATATTAATCGGAAAGGACGCAGTATGGACTACTACTAGTACTAGTACTCCTTTGATGTGTCCCGTCAACTCGCCGAACGAGGAGAAGCTTGCTTACTACGCCTCTCCCTCGCCCACGCGCGCGGTGGTTCGCAGGACGAGGAGAGGGTTTTGACTACAACGCCTTCTCCCTCTCCCTCCCTCTCTCTCTCCCTCGCCCTCTCCCTCGCCCTCACGGTGGACGTGCAGCAGTTCAATCGTTGTCAGATTGCCAGAAGCATATTGTACTGTAGTATCATCATTGTTGGACCTTCCGAAGAGGCGAAGAGCCAAGTGCAAGGTTCACACGAGTACAAACTGTTGAACCTCCCGAAGAGGCAAAGAGCCAAGCGCTAGATTTTATAGGATTTGTCGTCCTAGTAGGAGTGTACTACAACTATAGCGAACGATGCTACTATATGATGCCGCCACGTCACGTATATCCAAAGCTGTGCCACCTTTTTTTCTCAAAGAGCATGTTGGAGCCCATGCAACAACCACACAAGTTGCACGTACACATAACACATTTACTAGTAATAAATTCTAAAGGACAAATGCTAGTATGCCACACAAGTTCATCTCCAATTCATGTGATAAATTTGTGCACGACTAGTCTACATATATTCACAGTGCTACCGTTCACAATTACCGTACTCCATTTACACATTATAGATGGGCTACATGAATGTGCTCTTCCAGGTTCCAGTCCCAGGTGTTCTTGATGGATGGCACGATCCATAGCAGTGGGCAACGGGAATCATTGTCGCAGCTTTCTAGTCCGGTTCCACACGATGGAGACTCATCCAAGCTGAAGCGGCATAAATCAGGGATAGCGTGTCCCAGCATGTCGTTCATCCAGCGGTGCACAATGAAGACACAACCATGCTTCATGAACGACAGGCCTTCCCTGTCGTGCACGGAAGGTGGCATCCGCTTCAATGGGGTAGCTGTCCCCGATGAAAAGCGAGTACTCTCCAAGAGTGTTCCTCGGCAGCCACGTAGCATCACGAGGGTCGAACTCGGCGCCGTTCATCTGGTACACGCGGCATCCCAGATCTGGACACATGGTGACGTACATAGTCAAGGTGCATGCATAATAATGTTGTGCTCAAATATGGCGGTCAGTAATACTGTGCAGCAAATAGTACTACTTCGGTATAGAGGACGTAAAATAACCGGCTTATTATATATAGCCACTCTTGGCTACATGGATGAGATAGTAAGACATGGAAAAACAAAAATGGTGGCAGCTAGTGGGTTCAAGTCTTCAAGGGCCTAGCTAGCTATACGCGTCCTCCAAGGTAAAAAGTACTCCTACTAGTACTACTAAGTATACTACTAGTACAACAATGAAAGAGAAGGCGAGAGCGTTAAAAAATGGAATACATGGGTAGATAATGACGGTCCGATCGTGGTAGATTGTGTGACCATGTTGCACATCAGTGGTACCATGGGTAACGACTGCTAAGATAGTTGATCTCAATATGCCAAAGTCAGCTACAAGGTTCCAGGTTAGACCGAATCGCGGATGCAAATGCACATCCAGGATCGGCGATCTTATTTTGATCGGGGGATGACTGGTCCCTGCAAAATAATGGAGTACTGTTAGGGATGCAAATGATGGTTTGTGCATTCCGTTTGTAATCTCTCGTACTGTAGGATGGCAACCAGATGAAACAAGTCCGCTGGCTTGTCATCGCGAAGATGCGGCCTAGATGGCGCACGGCGTCTTCGAACGTGGAGGGGTACAAATCTGCCGTCGCCAACATGCGCCAGCCCCTGCCATTACTGCGTCTTGCATTGATGGCAATCCTTATGTCGAACACCGTGATGAGATAGTAATCGTCGTAGCCTCATTGCTTTGTTGGCGGGTCCGTAATTTCTATCTTCTTCAATCTCATGTAGGCATCATCATACGTATTCAAGCCCAGCCAGTCCGGAAGGCCGATCCCAATGGTGGAGAAGGGGTCTACCGGAACGGCCGCACTGCTGTGGATGTTGTGCAAAATGATGGTGGTATCCGGCCGGAGGTATGCAAGACAATCTTTGTTGTCACTGACCCAGACCTATATATAAGACAGTGGGCAGCGTAGAAATTACGGGATGGAAATGGAATAACTAAGTACTACATGATGAAACTCCATTACTGACCTGCTCATCGGACAAAATCCGACTACCTCTCAACATCGGCAACTCTAGCGGAGTCAACGTGCAACCATGGCCAGGGAGCGGTGGACTGTTCGAAGGATTGTCCCATAGAAGAACCTTCTCCTCGAGGACGCATGGAAGACCAACAAGCATGGCCTTTTCCCAAGCCTATTTAAGCAGCGTCTTGAAAAAGTTGGTGCAGGAAGCACCGAGTCTTGCGGCGGTGAGGACGTCGGAGCGGCATGCGATTTCTCCCAGAGGATCATCGTCCAAGGTCTCCCAGCCCTGACGAGGAGGAGAACCGCCTGGCGAATCCATGGGAGTAGTGACGAACTACCTTCTCTTTGAGGGGAGGGGAACTGGCGAGGAGGAGATAAGAGCGTAGTAACCGCAGGGACTCGTCCCTTCCAACTGTAAATCGTTCCTCGATGAAGGGGTGAGGCTATCATTTACTACCAGTAATAGCATTATGGAACACTATGAGATTGCATTATACTGTAAATAATAGCACTAGTAAGAAATTTTTGGCACTAGGTAGTAGTTTTTGGCATGGATTAAGAAATTTTGGGTATGTTTTTGCCATTTTTAGTACACGCCAACTAGTGTCAAAAAAACGTCTTATATTATGTGATGGAGGAGTACGTACTCGTAATGTAGCAGTACCAGTACTACTTTTCTCAACTAGTAGTGTGATGTACTGTACTTCTAGTCTAGTCTAGTATAGTGCACCAGTTTTGAACTCTTGAATCTCAGGGCCAAGGAGCTACAGTTGGAAGTGGAGGGTACTACTGTTCTCTAGAACCATCGTTGTACTATCAATGCAGGGGAAGTACACCTGCGTAGTGGCTTAGTGGGTACTCTAGATGCTATATTCAGCCGCTCCTCTCACGTAGGAGTAGCTGGCCTACTCAGCCGCTCATCTCACGCACACACTAGCAGCCTGTTTTTCAGCGAGGGTTACTGCGGGGGCAGAACATTTGAGTTATTTGATACAGCGAGACTAGGCTTTTCGCTTCCATTGGTGGAGGTGCAATGGATCTCGTCGAACTTTGTTAGTAGTTCCTTCTTTATGAATGAGATGAAGCAAAGCTTTTGCCTCCATTTAAAAAAACACGTCAAGAGGAATTTCTTTTATAGTAGAGCCGATAATGGAGTGAAGTCCATGCGTGCAACTCCACAAGCTACAGAGTAGTAGTAGAGCACTTTACATACGGAGCCATATTGCACAGTTCCCAATGCCCCGCCAGGCTTTTCCGGCTCCTCCCGCTTAATTGGGAGGCGCTAGTTTAAATATGCTACTAGCTGATGAGGAAGCTGCAAGCGAGGTGCGGCTAGGGCGAGCACGCGAGCCACGGGATGCTGGGAAGGAAAACCTGTTCACGTGGCTAGGCTGTCCAGTGCACCCAGATTGTGGGGCCGCACGTCCGTTCGACTTCAAAACTCAAACTACCCGCGTAAAATATGGCTTGCAGCAAAGTGTAGTAGTACTATTTCTAAAAAAAAGGCCGACGTGCGTTCGGCTGGGATCGAACCCACAAAACGAGGTATACACTCCCGCGACCACTAGTAGTACTCGTTGGAGTACAACACAACCTAGAATCGGCTTTTGTCGCTAGTAGTACATACATTGTTCCTTACAAGAAACCACTAAAATGCCAAGAAACTACTACCACTTGCATACGTGGCAGACTTAAGATAAAACTACCTTATCAACCATTGTACATGCTCTTACCAACAAAAATCCTCGAGTGACCTCCTACCTCCGGCCAATCCACCTAGTCATCCTCGGACATGGGACGCAGCTACCGCCGTAGGCAGAAGGCGAGGTCAAAACCGCCGGCGGCGCGGAGCCCATGTTGCGGCAGCCCGGATGCCAGCTCCGTCCGGCGCTCGCGGCCGCTAGCTAGCCAAGATAGCTCCGTCCAGCTGCCTGTCTGCAAGGTTTGCTAGCTAGATTGTCATGGCAGCACGGTGGCTTGCTCGTGCACGCCGCGCTCAGGCTAGGCATCTGGCTCGAGCGAAGGCCAGCGCGGCGGCTTGCTTGCTCGTGAGTCATGCTCGAGCCAGCCTGCCAACTCGTGCGGAGGCCAGCGCGGCGTCCGGCCCATCCGGCGGAGCGGCGGCCAACTCGCTCATCACCGGCGCCACCGACGAACATGCATCAGTACTGTTTGAAGTAATGTTCAGGAAAAATAATGATTTGAGGGGGAATAACAGGATAGAAGGTCAGATGTGGGTCCCTCATGTCAACGGTCAAACAAAATGTGTTGGTTTAAGCTGCCTTGTCAGCACGGACGTGTGGCCAACCCTGTCATAAATGGGTTTAAACGAAACTAATCGGTAGGAGTACTAGGTAGTAGTTTTTGGCGTGGATTAAGAAATTTTGGGTATGCTTTTGCTATTTTTTTGTATGATAGATTCTTCCTAGGGCTGGTTGAAAGTGGTAGTTTTTTGTTAGATACTCTACATATTGTAAGTAGGAGTGGAAGTTAAGCTTTGGAAGCCAATAAGAAAGGCTAGTTACATAGTGCATATGTGTACATGATGGAAAGTAAATATCAACCATGAGTGACTAATATCTTGATGGAAAACTCGAAACTATGGAATACTAGGAAAAAAATGCATGGTTGGAAATACTAGCAATGTTCATGTCTATTGCAACGAATCATAATTAGAATAATACTTATTCACAAACTTGGTACAAAAGACTCTAATTTTGATATACACATGTTTCAATTAGAATATATTCCTTGGGCTGCTTTGGTGAGGTCAGGGAGGGATGTGGTTGGTTTTAAGATACTAATTATGGGTTTTTCTGCAAATTGGTAGACAAGTGGGATGTTGGTGAGAAAAGGCAACAACTTACCTCACAATCGTTAGATGTAGATCTAATGGTCAGAAACGACAGATGGCAGACACACCAGCATCACCAACTTAGTCTTGTGTAGGAGTACTAGCAAGATCCGTGCATTGCACGGAACATCAAGATGCATTTTTTTATAAAACACTTGTTGTGATTGACCCTTGCGGGAGTAATCCCATGTGTAAAAACTAATGATATCTCGAGAAATATGAGATAAGGTGAAGAGGAGTGGGGTGTGGTGGTGGTTGGTGGTCGGACTGAGCGGAGGCATGGGGATTGACAACGCCAGCAGCGGCCACCAGGCCAGTTTGTTCCAGAGGCGTCCTTTCTTAATTTCTCAACAATGAGGTTTGTTGGAGATAGGGATGAACGAGGGAAGGCCTTGTCTGCAAATGTGGAGAGGGATGCGGGTATCTTTTAGTTTAATTTCCATCCGATGGATATAGATCGGACGGTCTATATTGCAAGATGGCACACGTACCATCATCACCACCTTGGTTTTTTATAAGAGAAGAAATATAAGTATGGAGATACAAACGTATTATCGATACTTGCTTCCGTAAACTAGCATCTACATTCTATTCAATGCCTCGGCATGTGGGGCCTTAGCACAATGACTTCTCGACTGTGTAAAACAAAGATTTTCCCGTCGCCAATAAGGAGGAGGTGACGGCGGCATGCTTTTTGGCTTTCTCTAGTCCTAGTAGTCATACTAGGTGGTCTAAGCACGTGTAGATTTATTCTTTTTCACGTCTCGGGTTCGCCGTACTGCCGCGACTGTTGATGAATAGACGGTAAGTTATTCACGGGGAAACCCTTGATGAGCGTGTTTGCGAGAGAGAGAGAGAGAGTGTGTGTGTGTGTGCGTGTGTGATATGTTAGAGACTGAGGCAATGATAACAGATTCTTTGTGTCTATGTGTGTGGATGATAGAGAGATACATGTACATAGGGCTTTTTGTTGTGTAACGTGGCGACACATATACATAATTAGAGAGTGAGTGTGTGAGATACACATGCGGACATGGGGAGAGATGAGGATCCAGATAAATGGGTGTTTGTGCGTGTTTGTGTGTGTTTGTGCACGCGTTTGTGTGTGAGAGGGAGAGAGTGTACGTGGAGTAGAGAGACCACTGATGATGTAAACCTAGTATAAGGGAAGGGGGAATGGTGTGACATGTGTAGTAGCGGGATAGCACGGGTGCGGGCTGGGGGAGCAGACTATTTGGAAGAGACATCGAGTGTGTGTGTGGGAGAGGGGTGTGAGAGCGAGAGAAAGAGAGAGCTAGCGAGGAGAGAGAGAGAGAGAGAGAGAGAGAGAGAGAGAGAGAGAGAGGAAGAGAGGGGGCGAGAGGGGTCGTTTGTGTCCATAAATGGCGTATAGATAGGGAGACAATGTTGATGTTGTCCGAAATTGGCCTATGAACGGAGATGCAAGGGAAGCGAGTCATCGTGTGTGTGATAGGGACTTCATGAGAGATCTAGAATAGATGGTGTAGAGAACAATGTGAGAAATCGAGAACGATTGTACATTAGGGAGCTATGCAAAGAGTCACGACATATATGTATGCAGGGAAGGAGCTGGGGCGGGTCCGCATGTGGGAGAGATAGAAAGAGGAGAGTGGTGCACAAGGAGACAAAGTGTGCTTGTTTGCAGTGGGGGTGGTGTGTGAGGTGAGTGCGCGAGAACCACATAACTAGGGAGATAGACGTTTGGGGGCGACGTTTTGTGTGTATGGCAAATATACACTCTACATAGTGCGTTTCCTTGGCTAAGAGAGATAGCGGGAGACCTAGAGATGTGTGCATGCCCGAGATACAAAATGATAGAGGCCTATGTTGGGGTCCGGACTTTACAAGAGAGAGGGGTGTTTGGGGCAGAGAACGACTTCTCTATGTGTGTGTGTATGTGTGTGTGTCTGGTGGTGGGCTTGGGGGGGTTGACTTCAGATAAAGAGTGAGGTGTTTATATTTGAGAGACTTTAGCGTAATTGAGATATTGTGCACTCATGGTTGATCCATTTGTTTCAAAGTTTGTACTATGAGATAACGATACTTTTGAACATGCGTGATATACCTTGATGTACCAGAATTACAAACCTAAGATTGGAATTTTGGAATTCGACTCCATCATTAGCTTTTGTAATTCATTTAAACGGAGGTACATTTTTTAAGCCGGGATTTCGTGATTTCAAATTCATATATCAAACCTAGAGATATACACATACGGGCATGTTCAAACTTTATAATCATCCACTTTATTCATACACATACACATTTTTGCTTTTGTCATCATATTTAGGATAAACACATTTGGAATTTCATTTCAATTGGACCATATGATGGTATTTGCTTGTAGTAGCTCAATGATCCATATTTGAATTGAATGGACAATCTAAGTTTCGAGTTGGAGACATTGATTTACAAAACTTGCACATTTTTTGCGTGCAAAACAAACAAATTGCCGGCCATGACATCATAGTCGGCTGTACGAGAGCAGAATACTTATAATTTTAGGCGCCAAAATCTTTCAAACTTCCAGCTCACATCGAAATATCACGCGCCCGAAAGTTTAGCCATGTGATATTCCTGTTTTACCCCTGCCACATGAACGGAAAAGGGCGGCTTTGGTAACTCCATTGTTTTCCCCTCTTTGCCCCCAACATTCTTCCCCAGAGCCCCTCCCTTCCCCTCCCTGACCCCCCAACCACGGCAAGCCACTGAATCTAGTCCTCTGTCGCAGCGGTGGACCTCACACCCCGCCGGATCTACCTTCCGCACCTTGGAACCCCCAACTGCCAACTCACCACTTCACCGGAGCCGCTTCAGCGACTGGCTTGTCCACCGCTCCAGATGTTCTTGACCGCCATCATGGTCCACCGCACCGGATCTGCTAACCGGCGCCCTCCACTACAGTGTAGGCCCTTCACTAACTCCCTCGTCCGCCCATTTGCTGGCCCTTCATACAAGCCCTCGTCCGACGCAACAGATCCGCCTCACCGAAAGCGCTATACAACGCGCCCGCTGAAGCCTTCGTCCACTGCACCGGACCCGCTCCACGGACGCCATATTCAACTCCACTGGCCCTGCTTTACCGACGCTGCAGCCTCATCAGGTTATTTCGATTTGTACTCCTTCGGGTTTTCTCTTTATCATGCAACTGTTCACTTACCACAGATGAGCTTTCTTGTATGTCGACAGGTGCCGCAACCGTAGCACCGGAGCAGCTTCAGCGAGGGCGACAGCTGGCCCAAACTCGACCGTGACACGAGCACCATTGACGATCCTTAGCTATCAAGTATGACAACGATACCCATACGCCGCCGAGAATCAGGTACTATTATCCAACGGCCGGCTCCTACGTTCACTTTCCTAGCATAAGCATCGCACCTTTGAATTTCTTCAGGGCATCATTCAGTTTTTCATCAGATACGTTATTCTGCTTGCACCTGTAGGGCCATACTTCTGGCAGTGAACATGTTACATGTGTTAAATTACATACCAGTGCACATATAGTTAATATGCTTTAGTTTTGTTCTGATGCCACCTGTTGGTTCCATCAGACTGCTTAATGTTCTCTATGCTTAATGTTACATGTTGTTTTACCCTACATTTTCTGATGCTAGCTATTACATCACTGCTCCGAGCCTCTGTTCATTACTTGTTTGTGTGTTCTTGATCTTCCCAAGTTGCATGACTAATTTGATGTTTCTATTAATTATGGAGCTGCCAACCCCATCAAGCAAAATATTTGTTCTTTTGGTGCTGGCACCTCGAACAAGCATAAAAATAGAGGGAAGCAGATATATTGTCGTGTATGCACACACCCTTCTTTCATTAGTTTAGATGAACCATTGATGATCAATTCGGACCAGTGCATGGGATTAAAATTAATTTTACCTAAATAGATGGTGCAGAATAAACTACAACAACTAGATTTGCAACCACGGGATGCTGACGATATTTTTAAAGAATATTCAAACAGCAGCTAGGATTCATAGCAACATATGGTAAGCCAGTGTGTTTTAGTACATGTTAAATGTAATGCGAGTGGGCTGCTTTCTTGGCTTGTGCCCTCAACGTGTAATCCTACCGAATTACAAATAGTTCAGTTGTCAGCTTTGCTGTATTGCTTGATTCGAATGCTTGTTTGTTGTTACGTTACACCTGAGTTGGCCAATATGTCAGCAATGCCTGCTGTACTATCGTAAAGAAATGCATGCCTATTTCATTTGAGTCCTTAACTTTTCCTCTCAACTTCATCACAAGACTGTCTTCGTAGTTTATATGAGGCCACACTGTTAAGTGCTTTCTCAGATTATTTCAACTGCTTAGATGCCTTGGAAACTTAAATATAGCGGTTGTACACCCCCTTTCAACTTTCATCTTACCATTTTAATTTCTTTTCGGCTTATGCTTCTTCGAACCATTTAAATATAGTTTGCCATCGAAAGTGCTAGTTATCGACTAGAGGGTGGGTGAATAGGCGATTTTTAGGAAAGTCTTCAAAACATGGAAGTTTCGAAGACAAACGATAGAAACAACCTAATTGATATGCAGCGGAAGATAAACTACAACAAGCAAGCCATAATCAAGTATGCAATAGCATTGACGTTTGAAGATTAATAGCAGCTAGGTAGTAGGATCAGGATGGAAGATAGTATGAAGCCAATCAACAATAGCAGTCAAGCAATGAAGTCAATTGGATAAAACAATAAGCAATGACTTCACGAAGACAAACTCAAAGTAAAGGAGGGAAGAGATAGAACCAGTTGCTTGTTGAGGACACAGGATTTGTTGGACCAGTTCCAGTTGCTGTGACAACTGTACGTCTGGTTAGGGAGGCTGAGATTTAACTCAGAAGACCGTGTCTTCACCTTATGCCCCTTGAGCTAAGGTCAGTTAGTCCTCGCCCAATCACTCTGGTAAGTCTTCAAGGGAGACTTCCAAACCTTCATAGACTTTGTTCACTCGGCAATCCACAATGACTCTTGGATGCTCAGAACGCGACGCCTAACCGGCTGGAGGATACACAGTCCTCAAGTGTAATAAGTCTTCAGGTCACACAGAAAGAAAGACTTCAATGATGCCTAACACTCTTTGGCTCTGGGTGTTTGGGCTTTGTCCTCGCAAGGATTTCTCTCTCTCAAATGCTTCGAGGTGGGTTGCTCTCAAACGACAAAAGCCGTATTCAAACTCTGAGCAGCCACCAATTTATGGTGTAGGGGGTGGGCTATTTATAGCCACCAGGCAACCCAACCTGATTTGTCCAAAATGACCCTGGGTCACTAAGGAACTGACACGTGTTCCAATGGTCAGATTTCAAACACACACGGCAACTTTACTTGGGCTACAAGCAAAGCTGACTCATCCAACTCTGGATAAGATTTGCTCTCATTGTCTTCGCTCGAAGACATAGGATTTGGGTTGAGCATCACTTCAGTCACTCTGACTTAGTTCACTTGGACCCCACTTAACAGTACGGTGGTTCCTATGACTCAACAAAGAAGAAAGGAAACGACGAAACCACACATTCTTCGCATTCCATTGTCTTCACGTCATGTCTTCTCATGTCATAGTCTTCAATATGAATATCTTCTCATACCACCATTGTCTTTAATGTCTTCATACATTTTTAGGGGTTATCTCCGGTAGGTAAACCGAATCAATGAGGAACACTACCTGCGTTATCCTGCAATTCTCACAAACGCATTAGTCCCTCAACCAACTTTGTCGTCAATACTCCAAAACCAACTAGGGGTGGCACTAGATGCACTTACAATCTCCCCCTTTTTGGTGATTGATGACAAACTGGTTGAAGTTTTCAATGGGGATAAAGTATGTGAAATTGTAAGGATAGGAATTGTCTTCATAAGTAGCAAGGGCTCCCCCTGAAGATGTGCATATTAATAATTTGCTTTTGGATTGCAAATGCACATGGCAGGTTGTACTTATGTATATCCACTTCAACTTATGAAGATAATTCATCATGCATGAAATGATATAACAAGTAGAATGACATGCATAATGAAAAATGGACGTCTGCAGGATGATCTAAGTGCGGAAGTTATCATCGCATCAGAGTAAAGCAAACACGTAGCAGAAGTAGCAGACGACCATCAAGTTTAGGTGTTACAACTCAAAGAACCAAATGTATCAAAATGCAAGAGTTGTAAGCACACAGCAAAATATAATGCAACCGCCCATATGAACCCGCTTGAAGACTATCAACTCATATGCTTCTCCCCATTTTGTCAGTAATGACCAAAAAGGTTTGAAGACATAGAGCATCTACTCGTATTCTTGATGAGTAGGTGAAGCAGCAGGGTTGTTGTCGTTGGGTGGCGGTGCAGAGGAACTTGGTGCAGTATCGATGCGCGCAGTAGTTGGAGGTGGTGAAGTAGCGTCATCTTCATCATCGATCACTCTGGCATTAACTGTTGCCGTGGAGGAGGAATATTCAGAGTCTTTAAGAGATGGAGTTCTTCGTAAGACAACATTCCATGGAGGAGTGGAGTCAAACTGAAATCTTTCATTGAAGCCATCGTCAAGAAGATCTGCTTCAGCACTAAGCAGGGTCAAACTCTTCCATGATCTCCGGCAAGTTTCATGAGCAACAAAGGCATTCTTGGTGGCACGGTTGCGAATGCGATTGACATCCACCAAGAGGCTTTGCATCTGTCTCTTGAGCCAAAAGTGATGTTTATCCTGTTTCTGATGAAGGGCCACAAGAAGTTCTCGGTCATTGAGAACGCGAGAACGCTTGCGAGGCCTTTGGGCAATGGTGCTTTTAGTGGCTTCAGTGGGCGCTCTGTGAGGCAGACGAGTGTTACCAGCAAATGGATAGATTCGTGTTGCTCCTTGAACAACTTCAATAGGCTGAGTGAAGCTTTGGTGCTCGATGTTCTGAAGACAAAGCGGCATCTTGGCAGGGTCAGAATATATAGCATCAACTGACATATCAACTTCTGGTAGAAATATTATATGATTGCGAGCAGAGGGTTGATAGTTGACAGTAGAGTGGCGCTTGATAAGGCGCATGATCCATGGAGCATAAAACTTCATACCAAAGAGATCAGAACCGGAGGCAGCAAGTTGTCTTATGAAGAATTCGTGAGTGTTGAAGCTGATGCCATTGAGAATATAGAAGACCAAAGTCTAAATAGTTCCTTCAAGCTTGGCCACTGATGAGTGTCCCTTGACTGGCCATAGAGTTTTCCTGATGATATGATATATGGTTCGAGGCAGATACTCAAGGTCTTCAACAAAGAAATGTGTGGGATATTCAGCGTCAGATGGCAAAGGCTTCATCATGCTCAGCATCTGGCTCATATTGGGTTCTGGCTTCTGAAAGATGCTCTCTACAGCATTGCGGTGTAGCGGACAGTCAGGTTCATACAGTTCTCCAGGAGTGGCTAGCCCTGTAAGCTTGATGATATCCATAGCTTTGGCTTCGTGATGAACATTTCCAGTCATCCAATCGAGAACCCATGTCTTGATGTCTCTGTTGTAGCCGCGAATGTGCAGAGTGGCAGAGAATTGAAGCAATAGCTCTTCATTCCAATGTTCTTTGTCTATCACAAAGTGGAGCAGACCAGCATCTCGAAAGCAATCAAGTGCTTCTTCTAAGCATGGCAGTCCAGCAATGGCTTCAGTGTCAAGGCGCATATGAGGGAAAATGCGCCCTTGATCATATAACACGCATGAGTAATAGCTTCTCTGTTGATAGCTCCAGAACCTATCTGATGATATTCTTGGCTTGGAGTAGGGGTTCTTGGCGCTGTCAAAGAAGGTATTGTGGCTTTTGAAGCCATTAGCATTGAAGGACCCGGGGGAGTTGGCAGTACCTGGAAACCTTGTCAACCTGGGCTTTGGCTTCTGCACGTGAGGCTTATGCTCAATATGATAGTCAAATTGCGGTCCTGAGGCAGAGGGTGGAGGCACCAGAACGGGCCATCGGACAGTAGTGAGCTGACCATGACTGTATGCTTGCTCAATTGTGTGAGGCCTTGGAGGCGGAACAGGAGCAGGGGCAACATCGGAGGCAGGCTGCACGGCAGGTGCTTCGGGAGCAGTTGTCATGTTGGCTTCAGGTGCAGCATCCTCATTGGCTTCGGGTGCAGCATCCTCATTGACTTCAGGTGCAACATCCTCATTGACTTCAGGTTCAGTAGCCACATTTGCTTCAGGCACAGTTAGTGTAGGCTCCACATTAGCATCAGCCATGACTACGTCACTGGCTGTATTGACGTTGGTGGTGGCAGCCTCAACATTTTCAGCCTCCTCTTGACGAACAG
The DNA here is from genome assembly GCF_002162155.2 of Triticum dicoccoides. Lineage (NCBI taxonomy): Eukaryota > Viridiplantae > Streptophyta > Magnoliopsida > Poales > Poaceae > Triticum > Triticum dicoccoides. The sequence goes on from NC_041381.1 coordinate 308,390,152, forward strand.
GAGGGTCGGGCACAAACACGTTCTGATCATGAACTGCTTCTTCTTCCATCACTGGGGGGTTGGTACACGCACTTCTTGATTTTCTTCGACTGATGCAGCCGGAATGTCTTCAGCAGCATGTGCTTCAGACTCAGAGACATTCACAGTTGGAGCAGGTTCAGAAAGTACTTGCCCTGCAACAGGTGAACGTTGCACTTCTCCTTCTGGAACGCTCGACAGAGGGACTTCAGGCATTTGTCCTCTGCAAAGCCTGTGAAGAGCTGGCTTCACTTTAGGAGATGGAGTTGGCTGAGCCTGAACGTCTTCATCCTCTTCTTGCACGTTGGGGGTAGCTTGTTGTTGTTGTAGGGGAGTATTGGGGGAGTCTTGTTCTTGCGGGCGATCGGCCCATGAATCATCCTGTGCAATTGGCGTCAGAGGACGACCAATGCTGATGAGTTTGCTGTTCGTATGAACAGGCGATGATACCACATTGTATTCGATTTGAGGAAGAACTTCATCATCTTCAACATTGTCATGATGACCAATGTCTTCAGGAGCGGTGGGTTCAGCTGCTCGAATATCTTCAGCTTCAGGAGCCTCAGTGGAAGCAGGCTCATGCACAGTCATGTGAAGTTCTTGGGATGCAGATGCAGGATGAATCACTGAGATGGGTTCAACAAAAAGGGGCTCTGTGGGAGCAGCCCGATTCTTCTTGGTCTTGCGCTTCTTCTTGGAGGGAGCGGCATCAGAGGCTTCGGTATTCTTCCTCTTTCGAGCTTCTGCCTCTGCAGCCCTCGTTTTCTTCTGTTCAGAAGCGGTTGTGGTGACCTTTGGCTTTGAGCCAGTCATGCTACTTGGGAAGATAATACGTGGAGCTTCTTGGCTTGAAGGCGCAGGCTGATCAGCAGGAAACTTCTTCTTTTTCTTTGCAGCCATTCTGGGGTCAATGCCAGGACGGCCAAGTGACTTGCTCTTCTCAGCCTCATTGTAGGCAAGCACACACTTATCAGCCAAACTCTTCATACGCTCGCGAGAGCCTTGAGCTTCTTGGCGCTTCTTCTGAAAAGCTTCTTTAAGCTCATGCAGCATGACCTTGAAGTTTCTGACGTCTTGAACACTGAGCTTGGCCACATGCTTCTTGAATTGAGCCTTCTCAAAATCAATCTTGTGCTTGAGCTCAATGATTCGCTGAGCAAGAGCTAGCTCTGAAGCAATGGCGCCATTGAAGGAGACGCTAAGGCCAATGGGAAGCTGCAAATCTTCAAAGTTGAGATTTGGTGTGTCGAACCATTCATCAATGAAGTTATGGAGAACGGCCACATCAAAGAGAGGCAAGTTGTTGAAGATTTCTGCTTCTTCCTTGCTCTTTATCAGCTGCTCAAGAGCATCATCTGCAAGATCTTCATCACTTGATAGATCAATGGGATCGTCGCGCAGAATAGCGGCAGGAGTCAGGGCTTGATCAGTATGCCTGACAAGTTGCTTTTTCTTCTCCGTCTTCTTGGAGATACGGGATTGATCTTCAGACTGCACACTGGCTTCAGGAGGTGCAGTGGCCAGTGGCTTCGCACGAGAAGCTTTTGGTGGTACGGGTTTAGAAGCCTTTTGCTTCTTTTGCCTCATTGTCAGAATGATCCACTTTGGCACATTGTACCAAGATGTAGGAGATGAGGCCATCAAGGTTTGCAAAGGGGCCAATTCTATTTTCTTCAGCTTCACGAGTGTCATCCTCATGGGGAGCAGAGGGACCAGGATTGAAGTCTAATCCCCATGACTTCTTATTTTCCTTTGCTGAAGACACAACAAACTGGAAGTTGCACTTGAACAGATTGTCGTCGCGACACCAGAGCAATGATGATGGGTCGGCTTCTTCAGGCTGTGGCCCACGGACCATGCAAGGATAGAATTCTTGCCCAATGGCTTCAGCTCTGTTCTTGGGTTGAAGGCCTCGATAGAGAATATCGCCCCAAGGACTCTTGATAGCATTTTTCTCTGCATATTCCTTGGTGACGAACTTGTACTTGAACCATTCTTCAGCCCAATAGCGTCGAATCCATTGGATTCGTGTCTTGCGCTGATGATAAGTCTCTTCAGGGTCTGTCTTGTACAGTTCTGCTAGGTCATCAGGCAGATCTTTGGATGTTCCTCCTCTGTGCTGTCTGCCACCCTTCCTTGCTGATTTTTCTGAAGCCATGAACTTCAAGCTGAATGGCTTCAATATGTCAGAGGCTTCAGAGATTTACGCTTGCTGGTCAAGCAGGAACTGGCTTCAGGAGAATTGATATGATGTTGTAAGTATTCTGCAAACGAATGCAGACTATGAGAACCCAGGGATTCTCCCACAGACATGTACCTGTGACAGCATTAGAGATGCGAGGGAAGGGGAAGAGGTCATATGCATTCTCAGAAGATTTTGAAGATAAATCAGTTTGAAGACATTGACCTCATGATGCAAAAACATTCACTTATATGTGGTGAGTTGGTTCCAGATTTGTACCAATCCGTGAATAAGTACAAGTGAGGAATCAAACTAGATAGGAAATCTAAGTGAATAGACTAGGCATTATGAGATGCAGATAGAATAGATCTAACATTTAGTAGGCAGAAACCACTTTCAGTAAGTAGGATGAATCTATGAAGATCAAAAAGGTGGTAAAAATAGAGTTATAATTACCGCACGAAGAACTGCTAGATGGGAAGAATGAGAGACCGAGCAGTTCAGCCCACCGTGCCCTAACTTGGCGACGGAGGACACCTACGGCGACGGCGGAGAGAAAGATGTCCGCGGCCGGCGTGAGGACGGTGTCAGAGAAGTTGCGGCTGCTAAGCGCTTCGTCGCCGGCGTCGTCGCGAGCTAGCGGTGGCGCTAGGGTTTTGACGGAGGTGGAGAGGTGGAAGAAAGATTTCTTTACCGCAGGGGACACGTATTTATAAGTAGTTGTGCGGCACAGCGCAATTACTCAGGTGCCCCTATCTGTTCACATCCGTGGGACACGTGGCAAGCATGCAGCATACATAGAGTTGTCCCACGTTCCCACGCCCGCCAGGCATGTCGGAGAGTTGTGGCGGCTTCTCCGGATATAGACAAGAAAGATGAATCATTTAAATAGAACTTAATGTTTGTCTCTGTGTCTTCTGCTGACAAGGATGCAGAGAAGACATTCGACAGTTTCATTAGAATGCATATGATTTGGACAGATAGAGTTTGAGATAGTAATCATAGAGAGATTAGGGTCCGATCACATTCACTTAGTTCAAAAGATTCAACTTGAAGACATAGCTATAAGTGAATGTTGTAGAGGACGGAACGCTAGTATATATA
>NC_041381.1:308393674-308414608 GCF_002162155.2 Triticum dicoccoides
AACTCATCATAGCATAGAAAATCATGAGGATAAATAGAAACTGAAGACAAACCAAATGTGAAGTCTTTGAAAAAATAACGCCATGAGTGGAACACTTCAAACAGAGAAATTTGGTGGTGGCGTTACCCACCGTATAGGAAGTATTAGACCCAGACACGGCGCACAATTATCGGGGCGCTCCGAAGTCAAATTCCATGTTAATGTATTCACACTTAGAGTGTAAATCTTCATTGATTGAAGATATACATTACTTTGTGTGTTGCACATCTAAGTCATCAACATGCATAAGTGTTAGGATGTGTGCCTGATCACAGGAAATTTGAGGATTCCAAGATATTTAGCTCACACGTAACTTTTAAAACCTTTTCTCGTCCAAGGGCTTTGTGAAGATATCTACCAGTTGCTCTTCAGTGTTGACGTGCATGATATCTATATCTTTCTTCATAACATGATCTCTGAGAAAGTGATGACGTATTTCAATGTGCTTTGTCTTCGAATGCTGGACTGGATTGTTGGCAATCTTGATGGCACTTTTGTTGTCGCAGAAGAGAGGGACTTGCTTCAGATCGATGCCATAGTCCTTGAGAGTTTGCTTCATCCACAGAAGCTGAGCACAACAAGATCCAGCAGCAATGTATTCAGATTCAGCGGTTGAGAGTGACACACAGTTCTGCTTCTTTGAAGACCAATAGACAAGTGATCGACCGAGAAAATGACATGTGCCTGATGTAGACTTGTGATCCACTTTGTCACCAGCATAATCAGCATCCGAGAATCCAACCAGATCAAACCTTGAGCCCTTTGGATACCATAATCCTAGTGTTTGGGTGTAAGCCAAATATCGAAGAATTCGCTTCACAGCTAAGTGATGCGATTCCTTTGGTGGCGCTTGGAATCGAGCACACATGCAAACACTAAGCATAATATCTGGCCTAGATGCACATAACTAAAGCAAAGAACCAATCATGGAGCGGTATACCTTTTGGTCGAACTCTTTACCATTGTCGTCGGGACCAAGATGGTGCTTGGCTGGCATTGGCGTCGTGTAGCCTTTGCAGTCTTCCATTCCAAACTTCTTCAGACAATCTTTGAGGTATTTTTCTTGAGATATGAAGATGCCATTTCGTTGCTGACAAATTTGAAGACCAAGGAAGAACTTCAGCTCTCCCATCATGGACATTTGATATTGCTCTTGCATCATGTACCCAAACTCATCACTGTACTTCTGGTTGGTGCAGCCGAAGATTATGTCATCCACATATATTTGGCACACAAATAGTTCACCATCATATGTCTTCGTGAAGAGTGTGGGGTCGAGAGATCCAGGTTTGAAGCCTTTGCTCTTCAGGAAGTCTTTGATTGTATCATACCAGGCACGAGGAGCTTGTTTGAGGCCATACAGTGCTTTGTTCAGTTTGTACACCATATCAGGATGTTTTGGATCTTCAAAGCTAGGTGGTTGTGCAACATATACTTCTTCTTCAATCTTGCCATTTAGAAATGCACTCTTTACATCCATTTGATATAGCAAGATGTTCTGATGATTAGCATAGGCTAGCAGTATGTGAATAGCTTCAAGCCTAGCAACAGGAGCAAATGTTTCATCGAAGTCAATTCCTTCAACTTGAGTATATCCTTGAGCCACAAGACGAGCTTTGTTTCTAACGACTTGACCATGCTCATCTTGCTTGTTTCGATATATCCACTTTGTTCCAATAATGTTATGCTTGCGAGGGTCAGGTCGCTTGACAAGTTCCCAAACATTATTCAGCTTGAACTGTTGAAGTTCTTCTTGCATGGCTTGAATCCATTCGGGTTCCATAAAAGCTTCAGCAACTTTCTTGGGTTTTGATATTGACACAAATGAAAAATGCCCACAGAAATTTGCTAGCTGTGTTGCTCTTGAGCGAGTGAGCGGACCAGGTACATTGATGCTGTCAATAATCTTCTCTATTTGAACTTCATTTGCAACATGAGGATGAACAGGACGAAGATTCTTCTCTGGCTGATCATTGTCATCATTGGGAGAATTGTCTTCGGTCAGAGCATTGTCTTCAAGTTGATTTGGTGCAGAGAAGATAAGTTCCTCTTCAGGCTGTGCTTCAGAGGGCATAATATCACTAGTTCCCATCAACTTGATAGATTCACAGGAAGGAGCTTCATCAAGTGTACTTGGCAGAATTTCTCTTTGTGAACCATTGGTTTCATCAAATCGCACATCCACTGTTTCAACAATTTTGTAGTGGAAGAGGTTGAAGACTCTGTAAGAGTGCGAATCCTTTCCATAGCCAAGCATGAAGCCTTCGTGAGCTTTGGGTTCAAATTTTGACTTGTGATGGGGATCCTTGATCCAACATCTAGCACCAAAGACTCTGAAGTAGCTGACATTTGGCTTCTTGCCAGTGAGGAGCTCATAGGATGTTTTGCCCAGAAGCTTATGGATGTAGACACGGTTGATGATGTGACAAGCTGTATCAATGGCTTCAGGCCAGAACTTTCTTGGTGTCTTGTACTCGTCAAGCATTGTTCGAGCCATCTCGATGAGGGTTCTGTTCTTGCGCTCTACAATGCCATTTTGCTGAGGTGTGTATGGAGCAGAAAATTCATGAGTGATTCCCATTGTATCCAGATAAAGATCAAGCCCGGTGTTCTTGAATTCAGTGCCGTTATTACTTCTGATATGCTTGATCTTGACACCATAGTTGTTCATTGCTTGATTGGCGAATCGTCTGAAGACATCTTGTACTTCAGTCTTGTAGTGAATTATGTGCACCCATGTGTATCTTGAGTAATCATCAACAATGACGAAGCCATAGAGACACGCCATTGTTGTGAGGGTGGAGTAGTGGGTAGGTCCAAATAAGTCCATGTGAAGCAGCTCGAAGGGTTGAGATGTTGTCATGATTGTCTTCGAGGGATGCTTGGCCCTTGTCATCTTTCCAGCTTCGCAGGCACCACATAGATGATCTTTCTTGAACTTGACACCTTCGATGCCTATGAAATGCTTCTTTTTGACGAGAGTATGCAAGTTCCTCATGCCAGCGTGCCCCAGCCTTCGATGCCAGAGCCAGCATTCTGAAGCTTTAGCAAGAAGACATACGGCAAGTTTTGGACCTACTGAGAAATCTACCATGTATAGATCACCTTTCCTATACCCTTCAAAGACTAGAGATTTGTCAGATTCCATTAGTACAAGGCAACGATATTTTCCAAATATCACAATCATGTTTAAGTCACAAAGCATTGAGACAGACATTAAGTTGAATCCAAGCGATTCAACAAGCATCACTTTATCCATGTGTTGATCCCTTTAGATTGCAACTCTACCTAGACCCAATACTCTGCCTTTACCAGTGTCAGCAAATGTGATTTTACTCTTGTCGGATGGACGTAAGGTTGAGTCCATGAGAAGACTTTGATCACCAGTCATATGATTAGTGCATCCACTGTCAATAATCCATTCTGAAGCTTTTGGTGACATGCCCTACAGTGCAGTTAGGAGGATAGGCTTCACAAGGTATGTTGTGAAGCATAAGCATTTTACACACACATGGATTATCACAGTTTAGATCAAGATTAGCACACAGTATGACAGATAAGAGATTCATATGTGGAATTCATAGTAAGTCATTTTATCATGCGTCCCTTTATGTTTTAGGTCCCCAGCAATTATATCGGACGCCATTGATTGCTGGCTGGAGACCACATTCTGCAAAAGAGAGTTAGTTCTTCTTCACCACCCACATTTTCAGGGGTGGCTTAGAAGCAATGAGTCTAAGTGCAGCATCTGAGAATTTCGGCTTTGAAGCCCTAGCAAATAGCCTTGCAGGAGATGAATGATACTCATGTGAATAAGCAGAGAAGTTCTTAGTTCTATGAACATATCGATTTGAAGACACACGCTCATATTCATGAGTCTGAGTATGATTTCCCTGCAAAACATTGGCGTTAGGGTGACTCAAGTGAGTCTTGTGTTCGCAAGTAGCCGTTGGACCATATGATGCCTTTGGTCTGGGGTTTGTCTTCTTCACTGGTGGTGTCATGATGACATTCACTGGAAGATTCTCAAGGCAGCTTTTGGGTACCCATATCTTCTTCATAGGAGGTCCATTCCTGCAGTTAGTACCAATATACCTGGCAAACACTTCACCATTCTGTTTTTTGAACAGTTTATAGTTTGCATCAAAGGATTCATCAATAATAATAGGATTAGCACAGGTAAATCCAGATAAAGTGGATGGATCCACTGAAGGTTCCTTTGCAGCAACCCATGTGGTTTTGGGATACTGCTCAGGCTTCCAGTAGGAACCATCAGCATTCATTTTCCTCTCGAACCCAACACCCTCTTTCCTAGGGTTTCGGTTTAGAATCTGCTTTTTGAGGACATCGCAGAGAGTCTGACGTCCCTTCAAACTTTTGTACATCCCTGTTTCAAGCAATGTCTTCAACCTAGCATTTTCATCAGCAATACTAGTGGTATCCACCGCAGAGGGGTTAGTAACCACATCAGTAGTTGAAGATAATGAAACAGCAGCAGCAGTGGAACATTCAGCAACAGAGGTAGCGTTATCACGCTCAATGCATTTTATACATGGTGGTTCGAATTCATCCCGAGTAACGCTGATGTGTTGAGCAAGGAATGAATCTCGCTCCTTCTGAAGATCTTCATAATCCACTCTTATCTTTTCAAGGTCTAGCTTTCTTTGAAGACATTCAGAAGAAAGCTTCTCATGATCAGACAAGAGAGCATTATGTTGATCTTGAAGGGCGTCAAACTTAGCATGAAGTCTCTGAAGACTATCAGCCAAAGCTTTTGACTGATCCATTTCTTCACCCAACATATCATCGGTCTTACTAAGCATGTCTTGAACCTTTTCCAAGATTCTTTGTTGTTTAGTGGCAAGGGAAGCAAGTTTGACATAGCTGGGGCCAAACTCATCACCCGATTCATCATCACTAGTTTCAGAAAGATAGCATTCAGTTACCTTAGCACCCCCTGCCATGAGGCATGGTGAAGATGAAGACGGTTCAGGTGGAAAGGTCATCTCTTTAAGGGACTCCTTGTAGTCATCAAGCCAAGGATCATGACGATTAAGATGACTATCATAGACCTCAGCAAGTCGGTCCCAGATTAGCTTCGCGTGATTGAGGTGCATGACGTTCCTGAACTGATTTCGGGACAGGAAGGAGAAGATGACATCCTTCGCAGCGAGGTTCAGTAGAGTGTACTTACGAATGTCATCAGCCTCCGCCATCTTGCATAGATCGGTGAGACCAATCTCGGTGACGGTCCACAGTTCGCTGTCCATAGCCATGAGTCGCTTCTTCATCATGGATTTCCACCGGGGATACTCATGACCATCAAAGGTGGGGCAAGATACATTCCTCAATCCTGCAGTCGACATAGCTAAACTCCAGGTGGTTAAACCGAATCACACAGAACAAGGGAGTACCTTGCTCTGATACCAATTGAAAGTGCTAGTTATCGACTAGAGGGGGGTGAATAGGCGATTTTTAGGAAAGTCTTCAAAACATGGAAGTTTCAAAGACAAACGATAGAAACAACCTAATTGATATGCAGCGGAAGATAAACTACAACAAGAAAGCCATAATCAAGTATGCAATAGCATTGACGTTTGAAGATTAATAGTAGCTAGGTAGTAGGATCAGGATGGAAGATAGTATGAAGCCAATCAACAATAGTAGTGAAGCAATGAAGTCAATCGGATAAAACAATAAGCAATGACTTCACGAAGACAAACTCAAAGTAATGGAGGGAAGAGATAGAACCAGTTGCTTGTTGAGGACACAGGATTTGTTGGACCAGTTCCAGTTGCTGTGACAACTGTACATCTAGTTAGGGAGGCTGAGATTTAACTCAGAAGACCGTGTCTTCACCTTATTCCCCTTGAGCTAAGGTCACTTAGTCCTCACCCAATCACTCTGGTAAGTCTTCAAGGGAGACTTCCAAACCTTCACAGACTTCGTTCACTCGGCATTCCACAATGACTCTTGGATGCTCAGAACGCGACGCCTAACCGGCTGGAGGATACACAGTCCTCAAGTGTAATAAGTCTTCAGGTCACACAGACAGAGAGACTTCAGTGATGCCTAACACTCTTTGGCTCTGGGTGTTTGGGCTTTGTCCTCGCAAGGATTTCTCTCTCTCAAATGCTTCGAGGTGGGTTGCTCTCAAACGACAAAAGCCGTATTCAAACTCTGAGCAGCCACCAATTTATGGTGTAGGGGGTGGGCTATCTATAGCCACCAGGCAACCCGACCTGATTTGTCCAAAATGACCCTGGGTCACTAAGGAACTGACACATGTTCCAACAGTCAGATTTCAAACACACATGGCAACTTTACTTGGGCTACAAGCAAAGCTGACTCATCCAACTCTGGATAAGATTTGCTCTCATTGTCTTCGCTCGAAGACATAGGATTTGGGTTGAGCATCACTTCAGTCACTCTGACTTAGTTCACTTGGACCCCACTTAACAGTACGGTGGTTCCTATGACTCAACAAAGAAGAAAGGAAACGACGAAACCACATAGTCTTCGCGCTCCATTGTCTTCACGTAATGTCTTCTCATGTCATAGTCTTCAATATGAATATCTTCTCATACCACCATTGTCTTTAATGTCTTCATACATTTTTAGGGGTCATCTCCGGTAGGTAAACCGAATCAATAAGGGACACTACCTGCGTTATCCTGCAATTCTCACAAACGCATTAGTCCCTCAACCAACTTTGTCGTCAATACTCCAAAACCAACTAGGGGTGGCACTAGATGCACTTACAGCCATGCTCGACAATAATTCGTCCGTCGTTTACCATGTAAGCTTACTGCCTGGATCATATGATAACTTTCTCTTACTTATGTCCAGCGGAAACCTTTCAGGACGCCGTTCACACTAGGACACAATGTACAACCCCAGAATCTATTTGTGGAAGCAGTGCACCATCCATGTTACCAGATGGTAGCAGTTCAGAGGCAACACCGCCGGAGAGCAGTCTGAGCACATATATTATAGTGCTTGAGGCTCTACTAGAGGCAGAAAGAGATGGTGTGGCTGCCATGAATGAGGTAATCTTTATCTTGAGACTGGAAGTTACGGAATTAGCGGCACGCATTATGCAAGCAACCCAAGAATTGGAGGAAGTAAGAATGTTGCATTTGAAGACGGAGGAGGTCCTGCTGTTTTTGCTATCTGAAGCCCAAGGTAATCCCGGTTCTTCTTTAGATACCAGTTGAAATTGTCATTAGATTATTGTACTTGCATGTTGTGTCATGTCTCTGAATGGATTATGTTGCAAGACCCCCTATGTTGTCCGGAATTCCATGTTGTCCATGTGTTGTAATGATCCGAATTTTTTAGGCGAGGTAATCCTCAGTACTTGTATGATTGACATAAGGTGAACTATTTTTCGTGTGAGCATATTGTATTGGATGAAATAACAGTTTGAATCAGAGTGTATCCAACCTACTAAATTCAAAGATCACGGCATTTGTAAATCATAATCATATATAAAGGTGGAATAAATCTTTGGTGTGGTTTTGAAGAAATAAATAACAAAACGTATAATTATCTATGGATATTCGTAATCGAATACAAACTGGATTTGAATTTAGTTTGCCAGGTCCCAGGGCAAACGTGAATGCTAATTCTCCCAAGTTTTGAACGAAGCGGCTAAACACCCACTATAATTTGTGGGCTGCCCGAAGCAAGTGTTTGCGAGATGAAAATTACTATCTACCCCTGACACTTGACATCCTTATCGACCGGATTTACACTGATGTCGATAGGGGTAGACTAGTAACTTCAGTTAGACGTGACACGACGGCCTCTGAGCCCATTCAGATACGGTGGGCGCCAAACATGGGCAGCAAAACACATTTGATTCAAGCTCGTCCGAAAGACATGTGTCTCTTCCTCCATTTCCCCATTCATACACGGTGGGCGGCAAAACAAACTCTCCTCGTCCGAAATCGATGTAGGCTAATATTTTAAAAAGGGGCAGATGTGTAACTTCCATCAGAAGTGACACAACCGACCTACCTGTCAGCCCCCTTCATACACCGTGGGCGGCAAAACACCCTCTCCTCGCCTGAAATAGTTACCGGCAAATATTTGGGAGATGCGAGATTACCGTCCTATCCCCAACCGACGTGATTTCTAAAATTTTAAATGGGGGATAAGTTCGTAACTTTCCCCCATTTTCGAGAAGCGCGTCCCAAAGTTTGAGATCACCCCCCTCCCCTCCATTTCCCCATTCATACACCGTCGGCGACACGATAACCTCCACACTGCGGCCAGCCTCCTCCGTCCGCCACCCCATTCTCAACCTTGCCGGAGCCACTACCCCTACCACGTCGTCCACTGCAAGAGATGGAGGTCTCTCATCCATGGCGCTGGACCAGGATCCTTTCATCGCCTCCGCTCGCTTCATCGGTGCCGTCGTCCAACTTGCCATTGACGCTCCTACGACCGCCTCGTCCACGGAAACAGGATATATCCCCCGACCTGGTCGTCTGCCTCTAAAGTCTTCTTCCCCGTCGCCGACAGCCATCGCACCCGCAACACCCTCAACGTATCAGCATAGGCCTACACGGTGTCGCAAGAGAGGTGGTACTCTTCTATATGTGCTTAAGTTATTGTTCTCACCCGGAAAATAGATCGTAATTTGTTTACTGTACTTTTCTTGTCCGTACCAAATCGTAGTGGCTAGTTGAAAGCGAACATTGGTTGCGAAGTAGCTTTGTCCGGTTTGCACCTTCAGATCCGCCATGGCACGGGCACTATACTCGTAAAGCTTTTGGTTCCCCCCTTTATATTCACTACCATTATCGTAGGTGCTTCGTGTCGTGCTAGCACTGCTCCTCAAGACCTAAACCCAAAGCTTACGTGTTGAAATACGAATCTGATATGATGCTCATATCACTAAAACAAAGAACGTTTAATTGGTCACCTAATGTTCCTATATTTGTTTCGAAAAGCATGTGCGCCACCCACTGGTCCAGCTAGTTCCACTTTCCTGATTTTTCTCTTGATGCTTAGGGTTTTCCCCTTTTATCTACTCTACTATGATCTCCGTAGGTGCTTTCTATCGTACTAGCATTACTCCACCCTTCAAGCTAAACAACACAACACTCAGAATTTGAAAGCTTAGTTGTTCAAAAATGATTGTGATATGATACTGATATTAGTTAACCGACACATTTAATTGGTTAGCTAAAGGTCCCACTTGAGTTTCCGAATGCATGTCGCGACATATAGAGAGACAACATAATTGCATTTCTTTGTCAGTTGTTGACCGTACTTTCTTGTCCATACCAAATCTTAGTTGTTATTTCAAAGCAAACATCGGTTACTAACTACCCTTTGCGCGGTTTGTAGCTTCAGATCTGCCATCCCACTACCACAGTCAACACTGCACTGATCATGCTTATGTTTTCCCCATTTTATGATGACCACAATCAGCCTACGTGGTTCGTGTCATAATAGCACTGCTCCACCCATCGAGCTAAACAAGCTTAGTTGTACAAATTCATATCTGATATTATTGTTGATATTAGTAAAACTGAGAGATGTTTAATTGGTTAGCTAAATGTTCCTACTTTAGTTTCGAAATGCATGTGAGACACATATGGAGAGACCGGAAAGAATAGTATTTCTCTGTGTGCTCTGGTTCATCATGGGTGGCCAACCGACATTGTATTGAAACACTTGTAATATCTTCAATCTGCTTGCTCTTCTGCTCTTCTTTAAGATGATACTCTTCTCTTGCGGTCGACTGGTCAGGTCGAGTTGTTCTCCCTTAGTATATTTTGAATCTGTCAGGTCAGGTCGACTTGTTCTTCTTTACTATATGTTGAAGCTATCATCTGCGAAGTGTCATCACTTCTGGAGTTCTCATATTTTGAGTAGTAGGCCACATTATATTAATGCACACAACAAATTACAGCATGCATGGCATCTTTTAAAAGAATTGCAGAGATAGCACAAAGGAGTTTACAGGGAGGCAGTATTGGATTAGAATCACTTATGCATTACAAAGAAAATCTCACTTGTTTTTATGTTTTCATGCATGTCAGATATTGAACATTATCAAAATGAACATGAGAATGGGCGCACGGGAGGAAAATTGCGGAACGATCCACTGGCTAACAAACTTGGCATGGTGGAGGATGGCCTATCTTATTCACCCATCAAGGTTCTTGCTCTAACTTTGCGAAGTTGTATTGGTCGCACATATTTTGCATCTGACCTCTTGCATTTCTTCTACTTTGTTACACCATCTGCTTAGTTTAAGCATCATATATGAGTATATGCCATAACTATCCATTTTCTGTACCTATTCCATGTGTCTTCACACTATGTTTTTCCAGTCAAATGTTGTTCCTTCGTGATAGATGTCCAAAAGGAAGAGGGTGAGTGCAGATCCTCGAGGAGTACAAACTAGGTATTTGGAAAAGGTAGTGGTACCTATTAAATCAGATAGATCAGCAGCCACAGAAAACATAGGCCCAACTGTACCACACTTTACCCCTACTCCAGTGGCCAAACCCCTATTAGAACTGCTGGGAGCCCAGCGTCAGGTACTGTCTATGATATCAATTCAAAATTTGAACTCCTAAATTTCTGCTTGTGCCTTACCTTCTCTCTTGTATGAAAACTAATTTCAGATGAATCTCCTTGTTCAAAGGATCATACGATCTCAAAACAATAATGGGCTCTGCATTGCTCTTGTCAGTACCTCTCTCCCTTTTGCCTTGTAATGCTGTACTTAATTAATTGCTATTTGATTTTGTATCATCAGTCTGCACCTGAGCTTCATTATCCTCTGTTTCTTCCAATATTATTTGATCTATATTTACTCTTTGCAAAATGTAGAATAATGGCAATGCTTATAAAGAATTTTCATTGGGGAATTTATTGAATTATCCTTCCATCAACATGGAGAAGGGCTTTGTCCAGCCCGTGTTAACATGTAATGTAAGTTCATCCTTCTCAAGCCTTCAAACTTTGTTCTAGTATAGATTTGGATAGGCATCATTGCCTCCACTGCTGTTTGCTTTGCTGTTTACATCTGATTGGATGTTTGCAACAACTACCAGTTTCAAATTGTAGCTGTAAAAATATGTTCCTTATGCAGAACAGATCCATTTATTTGCTTATATAATTGTGAAACCTGTTATGTGTCTCCTTGTTTCTCTTTTAGAGTCGTATCTCTTACGCCAGACAGAACTTTAGGGAAGATAGTGAGCCAACCCATCTTGAGGACAACAAGATGACCCCAAGGTCCTGTCTTGATGAAGATAGTGAGTTGAAGCTACTCACTAACAGGTGTGAGACAACCTTTGTGCAGTCGCTGCCTCAATCAGTTCGACTTCTTCAGTCTCAACTTAAAGCAGAAAGGCTTGCTTTAGCTCAGATCCGACTTGAAGTCAAAGATGCAATGAAGATGTCAGAGGACTATCGTGCGCACCATCATGCCATAAATCTAGTGTTGATGCATCTTCGTTGACACAACTGAGGTCTACTCAGCTTCTTCAGCTGTTTGGTGGGCCCGACCTGGCCAGGCCTAGTGCCTTCTGAAATGCTCTCAGTTTTGTATATTATTTTGTCGGCGCGTTTATTTGCACTGGTGGCGAACTTTGATGCCCAGTGGATGTAATATGTGTGATAGCCGTGATAGCCTAGCGTAAGTTGCTTGCTTATTTATTTCCTTGTTGTCTTGTTTATTTGTTTGTTTGTAGTCATTGCAGTTCTTTTTCCGCGGTTTGCTAGTGGCTGCAATAACTTATTTTTTAAAACTAGGCCACAATAACCATGGGCTAATATTTACTGTAGTGACACTAGGCCTCCTACGGGCCGTAGAAACAGTGGGCCTTCTACGGGACGTAGAAACAGTGGGCCTTCTACAGGCCGTAGAAACAATGGGCCTTCTACGGGCCATAGAAACAATGGGCCTTCTATGGGTCGTATCATCAATGGGCCTTATACGGGCAGTATGATCGATTGGCCAAACATGGGCCAATAACAGTCCGCATTATGGCCGTAAACAGGCTAGAGTTGGAATTGTCCGTTCATGGGCCGACCATAACGGGCCATCGATAATAGGCCGTATTTCATGACGCTATGAAAACGGCCCAACGTGTTAATGGACCACAAATGGGCCACCTGTAACCACGGGCTGAATTTGGCCCATAAGCAGAAAATGAATAGTAATGGGCCGTAAGTAAACGAATGCTGAAAATGAGCCCAAGAATAAATGAGCTTTGAGAAGGCCGAAAGATAACATGGGCTGGAAACAGCCCAACGGAATAACGGGCCCTTAATGGGTATAAAGCGATACACTGTTCATTACGGACCAGTTTCACAACGGGCCGTTAACGGGTGTAAAGTAAAACATTGTTCACTACGGGCCAGTTTCACCATGGGCCATTAATAGGCCAAGAGTTACATAGAGCCTCATATGGCCCGAAAGACGTCATGGGCCATACATGGGCCAGAAGTGAAAACGGGCTAGAATCATATTGGGTGGCCCAGATGACGCTACTAGGCCTAATTCGGGTAGGGCGTAACGGGCCTTGGGCTAGCGGGCTATAAATGGACTATATGCGAACATGCCGTTAACAGGCTTTACATGGGCCGGCCCGCCACCTTTTGACCAAGTCAAACGGGCCGGGCTTTTCACATGAATGGGCCTCTGTTCGGCCATGCCACGTGTAGACGTATCATAGGCGCCTTCTGTCCAATGAGCGGATGACATCTATCCCAACGGTGAGCCGACACGTGTTTCCTCCAGCCAATGATGATTTTACACGTGGAAAATCCCCATTGGTCAGGGCTGTTAACGGGTTATCGGATCCAAAACCCGACCTGATAGCTTAAAGGCGTTCCATTACGGTGGATGCCACGTGTCGGTCACCCTTGACGAAAGCAGTTATGTGACGCGCGATTTATCGTCATGGAAGTGGACACTTCCGTGATGATAATTTTGGTAATGTCATGGAACACTTCTACGACAGCACAGATATGAGTATCTTGATTCTGTCATAAATTTGTCATGGATGTACATGCATGACAAAAAACGCGACTTACTGTGACAAACATGTATCATCACGGAAGTGTATTTTTTTGTAGTGATGCCTCCAAAGATGGGGCCCTTTGTACGGTTCAGATTTAATCGTTTAGCCACAATAGCGCCCAAACTAATAGTGTTATCACGAAATAAAGCATGGCACAAAATATCAATATCAGGAACACTAAGGTTTCCACAGTTCCGCGACCAATTAATAAGCATCTACTAGCAAATATTGCAAAGTAACGTAGAACAGGAAAGTGTATGCTAGTAATTCTTGCATCAGAAACCTTCCTCGTTTCCCCTAGAGTAATCATATCAATAAATCCATCCACATCTCTATGATGTGGTTCCTCTATGCTGCCCCCGAAGGGTATCTTGCAAACCGCACAAAATTCACATAGTGACATCTCCCTAACCTCAACATATAAATGAAACTCCACTGAAGGTGGTGATTTCTTAGAGTGAAAGTAAATTTTTTGCACAAAACTATTAGTGTGTAAGAGATACTGTTCGAGCAGGTCATGGAGGAAGTTGGTGAGGCCCGCATTATCAGCGAAAGAATAGAAATCATCATGCGGCTGCTCTCAAGAATTCATCACAAGGCCATTCACACGGCCGAACCTCCGCGACGAGAGGGAGATTATACTTGGGCCTTTTATTCTCCTTACTTTGTTTATCCTTCGAGCTTTGTCTAGAAGATCCCCTAAAAATCTCTTCATCATTTTCTAAAAATTTCTGAAATTTTTAGTAACTCAGAATAAAAGTGAACCAAACTGAACAAAATTGAGAGCAACTACTCCCACAAGTGCTTAGAGACTATATCATGCATTAGAACTACTTGGGACAATATAAATTTGAGATGCAAGCTCAAGAACATGGTCACCTAGGCAGCAAAAAATTTCAAATAAAACATTAGAACAAAAACTAATTAGACCATTGGAGGAGTCACATACCAAAGAACAATCCCCCAAAGCAGTTTTGTGAATGGAGCTTTGAGCAAGGAGATCGAAAATGGCAGCAAGATGAGCTAGAACTCGTGCTTGAGCTAGATAGTGATTTTTTGGGAGGAAGAAGAAGAGTATGGGTGCAGGAATAAGTGGAGGGGGGCCACCGTGGGCCCACAAGGCAGGGGGCACGCCCAAGGGTGGTGGGCGCGCCCTGGACCCTCATGGCCAGGTGCTTGTTCCCCCTGCTGTGTTCTCAGTGCCAGATATTCTCAACTATTCCAGAAAATTCATATTCAATTTTCAGGGCATTTGGAGAACTTTTATTTTTGGTGTATTTTTTATTGCATGGATAATTCAGAAAATAGACAAAAAAATACTATTTTTTATTTATTTAATCTAAATAACAGAAAGTAAAATGAGGGTATAGAAGGTTGCGCTTTCTAACTTCATCCATCTCATGCTCATCAAAAGGAATCCACTAACAAGGTTGATCAAGTCTTGTTAACGAACTCATTCCGAATAACATGGAACCGGAGAAATTTCAAATAACACTAGGTTACCTCAACAGGGATATGTACATACACAATAATAAGAATATCATATTTCTTCTTGACAGTAGGAAGAGGAAATTCAAAACTTCCAATAGTAATCGATGGTATTTTTCCAATTGAATTGATACTGTGAACTTGAGGTTGTTTCATCGGAAAGTGTACCGTATGCTCATTACCATTAACATGAAAAGTGACATTGCCTTTGTTGCAATCAATAACAGCCCCTGCAGTATTCAAAAAGGGTCTACCAAGGATAATCGACATACTATCGTCCTCGGGAATATCAAGAATAACAAAGTCTGTTAAGATAGTAACGTTTGCAACCACAACAGGCACTTCCTCACAAATACCGACAGGTATAGCAGTTGATTTATTAGCCATTTGCAAAGATATTTCAGTAGGTGTCAACTCATTCAATTCAAGTCTACGATATAAAGAGAGAGGCATAACACTAACACCAGCTCCAAGATCACATAAAGCAGTTTTAACATAGTTTCTTTTAATGGAGCATGGTATAGTTGGTACTCCTGGATCTCCAAGTTTCTTAGGTATTCCACCCATAAACGTATAATTAGCAAGCATGGTGGAAATTTCAGCTTCCGGTATCTTCCTTTTATTTGTAATAATATCTTTCATGTACTTAGCATAAGGATTTACTTTAAGCATATCAGTTAAACGCATACGCAAAAAGATAGGTCTAAGCATTTTAGCAAAGCGCTCAAAATCCTCATCATCCTTTTTCTTCGATGGTTTAGGAGGAAAAGGCATGGGTTTCTAAACCCATGGTTCTCTTTATTTACTGTGCTTCCTAGAAATAAAGTCTCTTTTATCATAACATTGATTCTTTGATTGTGGGTTATCAAGATCAACAGTAGGTTTAATCTCTATATCATTATTATTGCTAGGTTGAGCATCAACATGAACATTATCATTAACATTATCACTAGGTTCATGTTCATCACCAGATTGTGTTTCAGCGTCAGAAATAGAAATACCATTGGGATTCTCAGGTGTGTCTATAACAGGTTCACTAGAAGCATGCAAAGTCTTATCATTTTTCTTCTTCTTTTTAGAAGTACTAGGTGCATCAACATTATTTCTCTGAGAATCTTGCTCAATTCCCTTAGGGTGGTCTTCAGGATACAAAGGTTCCTGAGTCATTTTACCCGTTCTAGTTGCTATTCTCACAGCATAGTCATGTTTATTATTTCATTCATTGAGCAAATCATTCTGAGCCTTAAGCACTTGTTCTACTTCAGCGGTGACCATAGAAGCATGTTTGCAAATGAGTTTAAGTTCACCTTTAACTCTAGCCATATAATCACTCAAGTGTCCAATCATATAAGCATTACTTTTCAATTGTCTACCAACATAAGCATTGAAATTTTCTTGTTTAGCCATAAAGTCATCAAATTTATCCAAGCATTGGCTAGCAAAACTTAGTAGACGGGATTTCAATTTTATCATATCTATAGAGAGAATTTAACTTTACTACCTGTGTCGGGTTATCAGGACCATGTATTTCTTTGGTAGGTGGTATATTAAGGCCATGTATTTCTCCAATAGGAGGTGAATTCTTAACATCTTCAGCTTTAATACCTTTTTCTTTCATAGATTTCTTTGCCTCTTGCATATCTTTAGGACTGAGAAATAGAGCACCCCCTTTCTTCAGAGTTGGCTTAGGAGTTGGTTCAGGAAGTGTCCAATTGTTTTCATTAGTCAACATATTATTCAATAATAATTCAGCTTGATCAACAGTTATTTCCCTGAAAACACAACCAGCACAACTATCCAGGTGGTCTCTGGAACATCGGTTAGTCCATTAGAAAAGATATCAAGCATTTCATTTTTCTTGAGAGGATGATTAGGCAAAGCATTAAGTAATTGGAGAAGCCTCCCCCAAGCTTGTGGGAGACTCTCTTCTTCAATTTGAACAAAATTGTATATTTCCCTTAAAGCAGCTTGTTTCTTATGAGCAGGGAAATATTTAGCGGAGAAGTAATAAATCATATCCTGGGGACTACACACACAACTAGGATCAAGAGAATTAAACCAAGTTTTAGCATCACCCTTTAATGAGAACGGAAATATCTTAAGGATATAATAGTAGCGAGTTTTCTCATCATTAGTGAATAGGGTGGCTATATCATTTAACTTTGTAAGATGTGCCACAACAGTTTCAGATTCATAGCCATAAAAAGGATCAGATTCAACCAAAGTAATTATCTCAGGATCGACAAAGAAATCATAATCCTTATCAGTAACACAGATAGGTGAAGTAGCAAAAGCAGGGTCATATTTCATTCTAGCTTTCAGAGACTTTTGTTTCAGCTTAGCTAATAACTTCTTAAGATCAGATCTATCATTGCAAGCAAGAAAATCTCTAGCAGTTTCCTCATCCATAACATAACCCTCAGGCACAACAGGCAATTCATATCTAGAGGGAGAATCTTCATCATCACTTTCATCAATATTATCAGTTTCAATAATTTCATTCTCTCTAGCCCTAGCAAGTTGTTCATCAAGAAATTCACCTAATGGCACAGTAGTATCAAGCATAGAAGTAGTTTCATCATAAGTATCATGCATAGCAGAAGTGGCATCATCAATAACATGCAACATATCAGAATTAAGAGCAGAAGCAGGTTTAGGTGTCGCAAGCTTACTCAAATCAGAAGGAGAATCAAGTGCAGAGCTAGATGGCAGTTCCTTAGCTCCCCTCGTAGTTGAGGGATAAATCTTAGTTCTTTCGTCTTTCAAGTTCCTCATAGTGATCAGCAGATATAAATCCCAAGTGACTCAAAGAATAGAGCTATGCTCCCAGGCAACGGCGCCAGAAAATAGTCTTGATAACCCACAAGTATAGGGGATCGCAACAGTTTTCGAGGGTAGAGTATTCAACCCAAATTTATTGATTTGACACAAGGGGAGCCAAAGAATATTCTCAAGTATTAGCAGTTGAGTTTTCAATTCAACCACACCTGCATAACTTAGTATCTGCAGCAAAGTATTTAGTAGCAAAGTTGTATGGAAGTAATGGTAAAGGTAGCAAAAGTAACAGTAGCAGTTTTGTAGTAATGGTAACAGCAGCAACGGTAAAGTAACTAAGCAAAGAGCAATATATGTAAAGCTCATAGGCATTGGATCAGTAATGGATAGTTATGTCGGATGTGATTCCTCATGTAATAGTTATAACATAGGGTGACACAGAACTAGCTCTAGTTTATCGATGTAATGTAGGCATGTATTCCGAATATAGTCATACATGCTTGTAGAAAAGAACTTGCATGACATCTTTTGTTTTACCCTACCGTGGCAGCGGGGTCCTATTGGGAACTAAGGGATATTAAGGTCTCCTTTTAATAGAGTACCGGACCAAAGCATTAACACTTAGTGAATACATGAACTCCTCAAACAACGGTTATCACCGGTAAGTATCCCGATTATTGTCACTTCGGGGTTAACGGATCATAACACATAATAGGTGACTATAGAGTTGCAACATAGGATCAAGAACTCACATATATTCATGAAAAGATAATATGTTTAGATCTGAAATCATGGCACTCGGGGCCTAGTGACAAGCATTAAGCATAGCAATGTCATAGCAACATCAATCTCAGAACATAGTGGATACTAGGGATCAAATCCTAACAAAACTAACTTGATTACATGGTAAATCTCATCCAACCCATCACCGTCCAGCAAGCCTAAGATGGAATTACTCACGCACAGCGGTGAGCATCATGATATTGGTGATGGAGGATGGTTGATGGTGATGACAGCGGCGGATTCCCCTCTCCGGAACCCTGAACGGACTCCAGATCATCCCTCTCGAGAGAGTTTAGGCTTGGCGGCGGCTTCGTATCGTAAAACGCGATGAATCTTTCTCTCTTATTTTTTTTCTCCCCGAACGTGAATATATGGAGTTGGAGTTGAGGTCGGTGGAGCTTTAGGGGGCCCACGAGGCAGGGGGCACGCCCTAGGGGGGGGGCCACCCTCGTGGACAGGGTGTGGGCCCTCTGACGTTGATTCTTTCACCAATGTTTTTTATTAAATCCAAAAAGTTGCTCCGTGGATTTTCAGGTCATTCCGAGAACTTTTATTTCCGCACAAAAACAACACCATGGCAGTTCTGCTGAAAACAGCGTCGGTCCGGGTTAGTTCCATTCAAATCATGCAAGTTAGAGTCCAAAACAAGGGCAAAAGTGTTTGGAAAAGTAGATACGACGGAGACGTATCACGGGTATCTTTTAGTTTAATTTCTATCCGTCAGATATAGATCAGACAGTTTGTATTGCAAGATGGCACGCGTACCATCATCACCAACTCGTTTTTTTATGAGAGAAGAAATATAAGTATGGAGATACAAACATATTATCGATACTTGTTTCCGTAAACTAGGATCTACATTCTATTCAACAGCTCAGCATGTGGGGCCTTAGCACAATGACTTCTCGACTATGTAAAACAAGGTTTTTTTCGTTGTTGATAAGGTGGGGGTGACGGCTGCGCGCTTTCGGCTTGCTCTAGTCCTAGTAGTCATACTAGGTGGTCTATGCACGTGTAGATTTATTATTTTTCACTTCTCGTGTTTGCCGTACTGCCACGACTATTGATGAATAGACGGTAAGTTATTCATGGGGGAACCCTTGTTGAGCATGTTTGCGAGAGACAGAGAGAGAGACAGTGGGCATGTGTGATATGTGTAGAGACTGAGGCAATGATAAGAGATTCTTTGTGTCTATGTGTGTGGAGTACGATAGAGAGAGACATGTACATGGGGCTTTGTGTTGTGTAACGTGGAGACACATAGACCTAATCAGAGAGTGAGTGTGTGAGATACAAATGCGGACATGGGGAAAGATGTGTGAGTTAGAGAGATGGAGAATTTTGGTGTGCATCTAAGCTAGAGAGAGGGGGTGATATATCTCTACTCTTATAAAAAAACCGAGTTGGTGGTGATGGTGTGCCTGCCAACTTGTAATATAGATCGTCCGATCTATATCTGATGGATATAAAGCAAACTATGACAATTTTACAAAAGATACCCCCACCTCTCTTCACATTTACAAATAAGGCCTTGCCTCGTTCATCCTTATATCCCGCAACCTCATTGCTGAGCAATTAAAAAAGTAAGTCTCTGGAACAATCTAGCATGGTGGCCGCTGCCACCTGTTGGCGCCGTCCATCCCGATGCCTCCGCCCAGTCCGACCACCACACACCACCATGATCCACTCCTCCTCACCTTATCTCTCATCTTTCATTTTTGCAATGAAAATCTTCATATACCATTTTTCGATAAAATTCTCGAGATATCATTTGTTTTTACACATGGGATTACTCTTGCATGGGTCAATCACAACAGATGTTTTGTAAAATAAATGCATCTTGATGTTCCGTGCAATGCACGAGCATCTTGCTAGTACATACCTAAAGCTGGAGAGAATATGCAAGGGTGTGTGTCTTAAAAGAAGGATCCAAATAGATGGGTGTTTGTGTGTGTCTGTGTGTATTTGTGCGCGCGTTTGTGTGCGAGAGGGAGTGTGTGTATGTGGAGTAGAGAGACCACTAATGATGTAAACCTAGTATAAGGGAAGGGGGAATGGTGTGACATGTGTGTCAAAGAGAGACAAAGGCATGCGTAGTAGCGGGATATCATGGGTGCGGGCGGGGAGCAGACTGTTTGGAAGAGACATCGAGTGTGTGTGGGAAAGGGGTGTGAGAGCGAGCGAGTGAGAGAGAGAGAGAGCTAGCGATGGGGAGAGAGAGATAGAGAGAGAGAGAGGAAGAGATGGGGGAGAGGGTCCTTTGTGTGCAGAAGTGGCATATAGATAGGGAGACAATGTTGATGTTCTTTGAAATTGGCCTATATACGGAGATGCAAGGGAAGCGAGTCATCGTGTGTGTGATAGGGACTTCATGAGAGATCTAGAATAGATGGTGTAGAGAACAATGTGCAAGATTGAGAACGATGATACATTAGGCAGCTATGGAAAGAGTCACGACATATATGCATACAGGGAAGGAGCTGGGGTGGGTCCGCAAGTGGGAGAGATAGAAAGACGAGAGTGGTGCACAAGGAGACAAAGTGTGCTTGTTTGCAGTGGGGGTGGTGTGTGAGGTGAGTGTGCGAGAACCACATAACTACGGAGATAGATGTTTGGGGGCGACTTTTGTGTGTATGGGAAAGATACACTCCACATAGTGCGTGTGCTTCGGAAAGAGAGATGCCAGGAGACCTAGAGAGTGGGGGAAGAGATGTGTGCATGCCCGAGAGACAAAGTCATAGAGACCTATATTGGGGTCCGGACTTTAGAAGAGAGGGGGTGCAAATGTGTT